>NC_080682.1:61770736-62073767 GCF_030445035.2 Dasypus novemcinctus | reverse complement strand
CTTGCATAATAAGTACAGGTTCAGACAGCTTAGGACAAGTGTAGTTTCTAAAGAAATGTGCCCAAAGGTAAGTTACTTGTAATGGACATTGTTGATTGCCTTCTTCACAGCCATTTTACTTCCTAACAGCAAATTAATATACACAATAGATACCTCAGAAAACTATGATTACCTCTTTCAGATCCAGAGGTGGACATGATTTGTCTAAAGGTAATCTTATCACAGGCATAATCCAATCAATATTTCCCATGCTGCACAGATTGGATTAAGAGTGAACATGTGGTCTAATTTGAACCAGTGAGATATCAATGGATATTTGTTAGAGATTCTGGGAAAGACACTTTCATCATCTTAAAGGAGAAATCATCAGAAGAGGTAGTTTCTCTTTCTCTACCCACTCTGGACTTTTCTGTGATTTCTGTGTGGACTGAGACTGCTAGATTGTTTCACTACTTGCCTTAGAATGAAACCACACACAGACAGGTGGAGAATTGAATGTCTTAAATAGAAATGGAGCTATTTCCCTAAATGAAGGAAGCCAAACCACAATACATCCTCTGTATTCTTTTGTTTCACACACCAATAAATCTCTTTTGTAGTTTAAACTAGTTTAAGTTGGATTTTGTGGTCCTTAAAGCCAAAAGCATCCTAACGGATAACAATGGTCAAGACTGGATGCTCTCCCAGGCTCAGTGTCAAGTCCAGTGGTGGAGAGAAGGAAGACGCAGGCAAGCAACAGGAGCCTAAAGTGACTCTTGACAAAATTATTTAGTAGCAAAATATTATAATTTCCTTTCAGCAGTTTAGCCTGAATTATCACCAGTGTGCTGTGTCTTCTAAATATAAGTCTGTCTGTACATAGTGTCATGTGGTACCTGTTTAGCTGGCCTCTTGGCTAGAAATATGTTTCTATGACTCTAACTGCTGGATATCTGCCCATAAAGGTTCATTCCTTTGGCTTTCTGATTCTCAGAAGACTCTTGAAAGATGGAAAGAATATTCTCTTTTAGAGGTAAGGAAACTGAAACTCCAAGAACATCCATAACTTGGCTCAGAATCATACAAGTTGGAAGTAGTAGAGTCAGAATATATTCTCAGTCCTTCTGATTCCATAACCAGCTCTACTTTTATTATAAGTCTGAACAGCACTTTCATTTTAAAAAGAGGGTGTGGCAGTGGTTTGTGAGGAACTATAACATAAAGAAAAGAAAGTGTCAAAAGGTGCTTTTCTTTAGAAATGAAAACTCGGCTGTCAAAGGGTGTGGAATATCAGAATTCCCTCCTTGCGTGTGCATTTGAGAATGGCTATATAGGAAGCTAAGGCTTGAAAGAGTGTAGGAAGATATGCACATCTCCTGAAAAGTATACTAGCTGACCCAGAACTTCAGGCAACTTGATAAATGTTCATACCTTTTCCACACTTCCCATTACCAAGAAACTCCTATTTCTTCTTCAACCTTCAAAACCCTGTTCATATATCACCTTCTCTTGGAAGCTTTCTCAGATCATCCCAGTATCAGTTACCTCTTACCTTACTTTGCTAATGGCCGCCAATGCAAAATACTAGAAATGGGTTGACTTTTATAATGGGAATTTATTATGATAGAAGGTTACAGTTCCAAGGCTTGGAAAATGTCCAAATCAAGACATCATCAGAGATGCTGTCTGGCTGAAGGTCGGATACTGACAATCCTTGACTCATGCCACATGAGAAGGCATAATGGTGACAGATCTCTGCTATCGCCTCCAGGCTTACTTTCTCCCTGAGCTCAGCTGTGGATGATCAGGCACATGGTTTGGGTCTCCCTTCTCCTCACTTTGTGCTGCTGGTTGATTCCAGCCTCCAGCTTCTCTCTCAACCTCCAGCTTCTTTCTCAGCCTCTCAGAGTTTCTCTGTCTGCAGCTACAAGCAATCCTGGAGTTCTCTCTCACATGGCATGGTAAAATTGCAACTCTCTTTCTCTGTGTGTTTCTGTATGTTTCTCCCATTTAAAAAGGGCCTCAGCAAGAGGGCTGAGACTAACCCTGGGTGATGCCTCACTGAAGTTCTACAATCAAAGGCTCCCAACTGAATTCAATCCAGTCAAAGTGTTCTACAATGTAACCAAAGGTCGTTAACTGAATCAATCTAATCAAAATGATCTAATCAAAAGGTCCCTTAACTGAATCTAACAAAAAGGTTTCACTACCTACTGTAGGTTTGCAGGCACAAGAATGGATTCACTTTAAGAACAGGATTTTCTAGGGTCTACAAAAAACTCAAACCAGGACACCCCTGCTCTGTGCTCTCCACTCAACTCATGAGCATTTTGTGAACAAATCTTATGTGGCATTTAGCACATAGCTTTATTATTTTTATTTTTATCTTTATTTCCACCACTCTCTCCTGACTAGTAGAGTCTGAAAGACAGGAATAAGTTCTGTAGGTGTGTATCCTTACATCTCCCACACCAAAGTGAATAAGGGACAAGAAGGGGAACCAGTAGGTTCCCAAACACACTTTGGTATATCTTTGTATTTAAAGGGGTATTTTCTTTAAGCAACAATTAGTACAAATGGTCACATGGAGAAAGAGCCAATAAACAATACAAATGGTCACATGGAGATAGAGCCAATAAACAATAAACACTTGCATGAATATATAGCATGCTCAACTCGGTTATTGAGCAAAGATTAATAAAGAGTCTATTTAAAAAGTTGTGGGTAGCCCCCCATGTTCCACCCATTCCTCTCTCCTCCTCCCCTCCAAACTGATGGCAACTACATTTCCATTTTTTAACAATAAGGTTCATACATGCGTTAATATTGAGGACTTAACATACTGGTCTGTTTTCTTTTATTAGACACTGCTTATGTACTTGAGATGTTCTTGCCCCTCTATCTGAGAATGTAACAGTACTCCTCAGGATGGGAGTATAATATTTTCTTGTTTATTGTGTGGGTCTATACCCACTGAGATAACATCCTGTGCTAAGATGCACACATTCATATTCCACAGAAGCATGCTCCAAGTGCACCCTTTCCCACATATCCTACCACCACCAATGCCCTTCACCAGTGACCCTCCCCTGTTGCCATATTTGCCAAAAAATGGCTGCTCACATGCCAGGTGAGCCCTGGATCTCAGCAGAGTTGCAGCCCACACCTACTCTTCAGTTCATCAGACTCACCCAGGATCACTAACAAAAGGATGATGATGGACAAAGCCCAACCCAAGAAGCAGAGAGTATCTTCAACTGCAAGCAAGACCGTTCCATCCATCTGCCCCATGGGATCTAAGCCCCCTCTCAATCAGAAGCAGAGTGGGCATCACAATGCTAAAATCCTCAAGATAGAGGAACAAACAAACATGAGTGGGGAATGCAACTATGGGCTAAAGTAGATTTACTGTTATTCTAGTAATGGAAAAACTTGTAATACCGATACAAAGACAGTGGTCACCAGAAGTTCTGATGGGAGGGAGAGGGAAAATAGGTGTAATATGGGGTATTTTTGAGACATTGGAATCATTATGCATGATATTACAATGACGGATACCAGCCATTGTACATTTTTCAAAACCTATAAAATTGTGTGTTACTAAGTGTAATAATGTAAACTATACGCCATGATCAGGAGTAATGCTTCAATATGTGTTCATCAATTGTACAAATATACCACACAAATGAAATATGTTGTTAATGGGGGAAAGTGTGGGAAGTGGAGGGGGTGAGGTATATGGGAATCCACTATATTTTCAGTATAACATGTATGTAATCTATAGTTTCTTTTAAAAAAATAATTTAAAAAAATTTTTTTAAGTTGTGGGTAGGATTTAGGAAACCTTTACAATTACTAATAGCAATAGGTAGGTTTTCTGATACCTGATTGTGGTCACCCCTCAGGTTGAAGTGTGGTTTGCTGGCCTGGCAGGGGAGCAGCCGCGGCAGGCCAAGCCGCTGCCCCCATAATAGGGTGGCTGGTCGGACTCACCGCCACCCCCCGAAGGGAGCTTGGCATGGGCGCAGAGTGCCCTCGGGTCTCCCCTTCTCGGCAGCCATGCTTCCGCGGCCGCCCCTCCTCCCGGATGGCGCCACACGATGCCTGTAGGGCGGCACCCTTCTTCTTCTTTCTCCCTGCGCAGGCGCAGGGCGGAAAATTCCAGTCTGCCCTTTTCCCCTCCCCCGACAGCAGCAACAGCCAGGCGTGGGCGGGAAAATCCATTCTACCCTTTTCCCTTCCCCCGACAGCAGCAACAGCCAGGCGTGGGCGGGAAACTCAAGTCTGCCCTCCACCCCAGCAACAGCAGCCACCAATCCCTAAACCCTGCCCCTTCCCCCAGCAACAGCGACAGCCAATCCCTAACCACCACCCCTCCCCCGTCCAGTACCGCCCACTGACCTTTCACCGGCAACCAATCAGAACAGGGCGTGGCTTCGACCAATCAGCCTTCCCCAGCCCCTATAAAACTGTTGCCTCTCCCTCAGTAAAGTTGGACTTGCGTGTTTACCTTGTCTCCGCGGTAGTTCTTCTGCCGTGCGCCCTCCAGTCCTGAGAGCCCCCGACAAGGGCCTGGCCTCCCTTGTCCCCAGTTCGTCGCCTGCTTCTCCGGGCGACCCCTTCATCGCCTGCTTCTCCGGGCGACCCCTTCGTCGCTGGCTTCGCCGGGCGACCCCGTCAGCCGAACCGCGCAACCCCTGTGAGACCGATCCCTCGTCTGCTGCCGGACCGACCCCTCGTCCCAAGCGGGACCGACCCCTCGTCCAGAGCTGGACCGACCCCTCGTCCACAGCCAGACCCCACCTCTACCGACCGAGCAAGCCGCCGCACCTGATCATAAGAGATAAGGAGAGAAAGCAGTTATCAATCCCAGGAGAGAGGAGCTATCAGAAATGAGCAACATAATAGATAGAGGGGATACAGCCAACTCAAAGTTTCAATAGAGGGACGTAGCCAACTCAAAGTTTCCTTGAAGGTCAGAGGAATAAGCACCTTCAAGTTTTTACTGTACTTTCCACTGACTAAATCTCTCCAGAAACCAGGAGATAAGGATTCTGTGGTACAAGTCACCTCCATGTCCTGAATAGAGTGAATGGTAGAGTGGATCTGAAGGAGGAGGAAAGATATCTAGTACATACTAGAGTAATATGTGCCCCTTTCTCAGGTTCTGCAAAGGGACAAAACTTGACGTCTTATTTCAATTGACCACTCTATGTCATGTCTTCCATATAGATCAAAATAAAAGAAATATTAGCAACTAAGGCCATGGGTGGGAGTAAATTCCTAGTTGGAATTATGTATAACTGAGATTATTCCAGAGACTTGCAGATAATACTACAATAGTATACCCCTTCTTGTAGCATTATTCAGAAAACAACAAAAACAAAATCAAAACAGAGACATTTTTCAACAAACTTAATTATGCATGGAATGACACAAGATTCAGCAACTTGCAGGGTGGTAATCTCCTCACCCATGATTCCAGTCAGTTCAGGAAACTTCTGCTGGTTTCCATGATAAAGAGAGTGATATCCAACAATGAGATGGACTCATTCATTCATTTAATCATTCCAAAAAACGTTTTGAGTGCTTATTATGTGTTGTGCCTGTGCTGAAGACTAGGGATTAAAACAGTCCTAGTATATAGCATCATGAGTTTAGTATCAAGTATCCAGTCTCATCTCTGATATTGGCTGTGTGACTCTGTCCAAGCACACAACTACTTCTTTGAACCTAATCTCCTCACTTGCAAAACTGGTGAAATCAGATTACAGTTTTAAGGTTATTTTGGATGGAGGGCAGATAAAAACAAAAGCAAAAACATTATGGGGAGTTGACCACGTCGCAGACACCATGCTTTGATAGAGAATATAAAAATTGGGTGAGAGATTTTTATAGAGTTATTTTTCCAGGTTCTTGAAATCCAATCCCATGCCACCTATAAAATATACCATTCCTTATTTATTCATTCCTACATTCCCTCAACAAATAATGAGTGTTTTCTTTTGGCCAATGGGCCCTGGAGATGAATAGGTCAAATGTTCCTCAAAGAACTCAGAATCTAATGAAGAGCCATCAGATAAATTCTTGGGCTAAGTACTAGCACAGAATTGAGTATGGGGTAGCTCAATTTGGTGTTTACAATGCAGATTCTAAAGTAAAACAGATTTAGGCTTGGATCCAGCTTTGCTCTGTGGTAACTTTGCCTCCTTCATTAAATTAGCCACTCTAATTTTTCTTTCCTAATCTGTAAAATGTATTAAAAATAGTACTATGTGAGGACTAAAGAGCTAGTGAGTATAAGTTTTTGGCCAGGCCCATACATTGCAACAATAAATATATGCTGTGTAATACAAAAAGCTGCCAAGACGGTAATGAGAGTATGGTCAGAGGGGCAAGGAAAGGCCTTAGCAGTGCTTACCCAAAGGAACGGTGGCTGTTGAAGGCCATACACAACTTAAACTGGAAACAAGAGCTCAACCTCCTGATAATTGGGTTTTGGAGTTATTGAGATAATTAATTGGTTTTGCTTTTTGGGGAAAATAAGTCCTTAAGTATGAAGGTTTTATAAACCCATGTTTATGCCAGCTTAAGCAATCATGACTATTAAAAACATTAATCTCTAGAATATGTTATTGTTTGTTTCTTAATGGCACTACTTTAATATGTAATGTAGTAATTTTTTTCATTTACATATATTTTTTTTATTTTTCAATTTCTGTTTATTTTTCCATTTTCATTTTGGGTGATAGTTTTTTTGGGTTTGTTTGCTTTTTTCAGTAAAGTCCTCAGAATCACCTATTTCCTCTCATGACCTACATCAAGCATTCACCATTTGACCTGAGTCACTGCTCAGTCTAGAGCTAAATTATGTCCTTTCCCTAATTAACCAAGTCAACCAATCATTTCAACTGCTCAACTTCCAGGAAGATGGTAGATTAGAAAAATAGCTAGAGGACAGGCTGAAACAGCCTAAAAAAGATCTTCTAGGGTTTAGGACACCAGATGAAGGCTGAACACTTCTCAGAGGAGAGAGGGACAAAGAGGGAAATCACGAGTTCAGCTGCTCCATACAAACTTCAAAATCTATACACCACATGTTAATATGTGCATTACAAAACAAGCTACAAAAAATAATTCATTCAAACCCTCTCAAGGGTGAATGTTGAGAGTTGTATGTAAATTAACATATGAAGTCATGCACACATCATGGATTCAAGCCACAACCCTACAGAATAAATGATCATTTATCTTAGAGTCAGACTGAATTACCACCCAGGCCTTTTTACTTTACGTTAAGTAACCCGAAGTTTTTTCTCCCTTCTTTATAGGTCTAATATCCCTCCAAAACTTTTTTCAAATTCCCAACATCACACAGCCCTGGTCCTATGTCTGAATCTGTCTGTACCCTGCATTCTTTGAGATTTCATTTGGTACATTTAGTTGCCTGGCTTCATCACTGTTGACAACATTGTTGGAATTGGGCCACATACTAACCACTAAGGTCTTTAACTTGTTCACAATGGCCACAGTCTTCTCATTATGCAATTTTGCACTCAAAAAGCCAAATGCCAGGACCTGACTGGAGAAGGAAATGAATTAGATTCTTCTTCTCACCCACAAACATGTTCTTACATATTATACTCTGTCATTTTAATTCTACTTGCCTAAGTTTTGGTTACTTCTCCTGTCTCCTTTGGATATTCCCTTCCATCATGACTGGAGATGTTTTAAACTTAATTAACATATTCCACTCCTTCCTTCTTTCCCATAAGTATATTTTGAACCCCAATGCAAAAATGAACATGTTATAATCCCTGCCCTCTGGGAGTTCACCTTCTGGTCATGTAGCAAAGGAAACACAGAATAATAATATTCTGTTATAAGCATTAAAGCACAGAGTGTTATAGAACACCAGAGGGAGATCATAGAGGATTTCTCAGTGGCCATAGCAGCTCCCCTCTCTTTGAAGTGCCTGGTATCCACCCACTGGGTGCCATCCCAACTCAATACCCACCCATCCTCAGTGTTCATCAGTTTCTGAGCTGTTGACAAGCTACTAGAAGCAGCAAAACACACTCTAGTTTTATTTTTAAACTTCTATCAAGCATTCCAGATGAACTGGAATGCTTGGCTTCTCTCTGCCCCCTGGTAATCCTGATAGTGATTAAAAATAAATCTATGAATCACAAGTAGCACTCACTTTGTCTTGGCAATGAGAATATTTCTGTACCAGGGTTGTATCAATCTCCTCAACCCATTTGTAATGATGGGGGAATTGAGGGGCTATTGGTGTTAACTAAAACCCCACAGGAACTGTGTGAACTGTTGAGGTTTCAGGATGTGTAATAAACCTATTCATAGCCCAGAGAGAAGATCAGGATGTATGCTATTTCCGGGAAGATGAACCAAGAAAATCCTAGAAGGGGATCTCCTTCCAGGAGTAGAGTGAGCAGGGGGCAGAGAGAAGCCAAGTCCAGGAGTCTAACTCTGATGGAGGTCCCTCCTATTGAACATGAAACAAAAGGAAAGGAGGCTACCACTTCAAATGAACCATGGATCCTGCAGGGCTTCCTGAAACCACTAAGATTGTGAAAGTTGTGCCTGACTGAGGAGTGAGTGGGAATGGCAGTTCCACCCAACCACGTCTGGTGTGGTCTTGGCCAATGATACTGAGCATACCTGGAGGGGGCACTTTTTTCTAATTTTTACAAATAAAAGTTAGAGTGTTAACATGAAAAGCAAGTCATCCACTCCACTTGGGCTGGGGGAGAAGGCTGGAGACTCAGAAAAGGTTTCACAAAGGAGGAAAACCTTGAGTTGGTTGGGTCTTATTGAATGAACAGAAATTGAAAGGATACTTGGGGGTGGAATGAGCATTCAGATCTGAGGAAACAAAGAGTATGTGGAAACACATGGAGTCATGGAATGTCTTGCTACTTTCAGAGAACTAGAAGACATTTATTATAAAAACCACTGACATTGGGACAACCAGCAAGATGGTGGCAGAGTAAGGAGCTCCTAGAGTCAGCTCCTGCTACAGGGCAGTTAGTAAACACCCAGAGTTATCTGGAGCTAGCTGAAGCACCTGTCTGGGGGCTCCAGGAGACCAGAAGAGCATCCTGCCATATCCGTGAAGGAATGGAAGGATGAGACTGCCATATCTGCAGAGAAGACTCTTGAGTAGAGAGTTCCATACCACAGAGGCCAGTGCCCATCCTCCACTGGAGGCACAAGCTACCTTGGGAGCTGTTCCATCACTGGAATTAAAACTCCACTTCCCAAAAACATGGGAGGAAGAGACAGTTGGGCACCAACTTCAGCTACTAATGAGTAAATCCAGTGGGCTAAAGTATAATCCTAAGAACAGCTAAAGTTTGAGGCTGTCCAAGTCAGAAAGAGACTGGTAGCCACCATCTTGACTCTGTTCCTGGCATGAGGGGAAGCAGAGTAGACTGAAAATCACAGTGCTGGTAGTGACTGGCTTCTTCCCATCCAGGTCAGACTGCAGCTCTAGCCTAGGCCCCAGCGCCACCTCTAGTAGGGAGAAAGCTGGGGGGACCTTACACCAGCCTCTCCAAGAAATTACTGGCCAAGCCCTGGAGATTGCTGATTATCCTTTGTCAGCACAAGCCACCCCAAGAGCTATTCTGTGGCTGGAATTTGAAGCTCCATTTCCCAAAAACAGGGAAGAAAGATATGGTTGGCCACCAATTTCAACTGCTGATTAGTAAATTCAGCTGGCTAAAGTATAACGCTAAGAACAGCTAAAGTTTGAAATTTTCCAACTTGGAAAGAGGCCAAGGACCACCATTTTGACTCCATCCCCACCATGAGGGGAAGCCAGGCTGACCAAAAACAATGACCATAGGAACTGATTTCTTTCACCCAGATTAGCCTGCAGCCCTAAGCTAGGCTTCAGCCCCACCTCTGGCAGGGAGGGCCGGCAGGCCCTGCACCAGCCTATCCAGGTAAATGCAGGAACATTTGGCTGGCACAGACTGAATAATTGGAAGTCTACTGGAGCAACTGCAGCACTACATAGATGGCTACCCACATCTGTAGCACCATCCAGGCAGGGAGAAAGGGGCATGAAGTTTCATCAGTCTCTCTGGGCAACTACAGTCTAGGCCTGCATGACTTGGATTATTCCACACAGCTGTGACACTGTCCCTACCCTTGGCAAAGGAAAATGTTGGGAGAAGCTTCATCAGTCCCTGGACAATGAGGGCAGCATGAGCCTCCAACTACATCCTTTGCTTCTACTGCACAACCAACAAGGGAGAAAGGGCAGGAAGCTCTAAACTAAAGAGAAAAACAGAACCCAGAAAAAATAGTCTAGTAAGCCAGATGCCAAGACACCAACAAAAAATTACAATCCACTCCAAGAAACAGGAAGATACGGCCCAGTTAAAGGAACAACATTAAGTTTCCAGATGACACAAAGGAGGTGAAACAGCTAATCAGAGATGTTCAAACAAATCTCCTTAATAAATTCAATGAGATGACTAAAGTGATTAAGGATATTAAGAAGAAATTGGACTGGTGTGGGATGTTATTGACAGGGGACACATGGTGGACAGGGAGTTCTCCAGGGCATATATCCAGGGTACATAAAAATGTTTGGATATTTTCATAGTGGTTACAATTAAAAACAACAACTAAGGGAGTGCTGAGTTCCTAGCCAGGGGAGCTCTATCACAGTCCCTAAAGGAACAGCAACAATCCCCCAAGTGCAACGACAAAGACCAAAAGAGAAAGAAGGTCCAACAATGAGCCCTTGATACTAATGACTATGCTTGTAAGCCTGTGCACCTGAAATAAGAACAAGACCTAGAGCTGCAGGTCCATAAATGTTACCTCCTGAGAACCTCTGTGTTGCTCAAATGTGGCCAGTCTCAAAGCCAAACTCAGCATGTAAATGTGTTGCCTTCCCCCCAGCATGGGACATGACTCCTGGGGATGAGCCTCCCTGGCACTGAAGGATTATTACCAAGTACCAGCCGATGATGTAACTAGAAAATGACCTTGAATAAAAGGGTAAACTCGGACCAGCAGAATATCTCAGTCTACATATAATACCAGGAGTTAAAAATGCTTTTTGACCTGAATAAAAGGGGGAAATGGAAAGGACAAATGAGTTTATATGGCTATAAGTCTCCAAAAAGAGCCAGGAGATTATCAGAGGAGTTGCCCTTATGCACACCTGAGCAGAGTCCCAGAGACAGATAAAAGTAGATGCAACCCCAGGTATTGGTTCTTCTGAGGGCTGCAGAGACCCACAGGTTCTATGGTCATGGCAGATGGAGTTCAGTGCCATGTCAGTTGGCCCTACTTTGGAGTTTGTGTTTCTGTGTGATGGAGCTGGACTCAGACATGATCTTTGTCCACAAGCCTCTCCTGTTACTTTTACTGGAACTGTAGCTGGTGTTGGTTTAATGTATACCCAGGGGACCTGAATTTCTGGACTAAACATGTGATAGCTAGGCCCTGGGCCTCAACAGACTTGCAGCTCCTACACTCTGGTTTATTGGACTTACCCCACTCAGCTAACATGGAAGTGAAGAAAATCAACCACCACACCAGGGAGCCAAGAGTGCCTACAACTGAAAGCAGGAGAATTGCATCCAGCATCCATGTGGAATCTAAGTCCCCTCTTGATATAGATGTGGAGTAGACATGGCCATTCTAGGGTCCGCAGGATGGAGGAATAGAGAATGGATTAGAGTGGACTTACTGATATCCTATTCATGAGCTATTGTGATTAGTAATCGAAGAAAATGTGGCATTGGTGTGGAGAAAGTGCCATGGTGGCTGCTGGGGGTAGGGAGTGGGAGGAAGAGATGTGATGTTGGGGCAATTTTCGGGGGTTGGCGTTGTCCTGGGTGGTGCTGCAGGGACAGTTACCAGACATTGTATGTCCTCCCATGGCCCACTGGGTGGACTGTGGGAGGGTGTGGGCTATGGTGTGGACCATTGACCATGAGGTACAGCGGTGCTCAGAGAAGTATTCACCAAATGCAATGTATGTCTCATGATGATGGAGGAGGTTGTTGTTCTGGGTGGAGGAGTGGGGTGAGAGGTGTAGGAGGTTTACGGGGACCTCATAGTTTTTTAATGTAACATTAAAAAAATAAATAAAGAGGAAAAAAGAAGAAGAACACACTGCGAATGGACACAGAGAGCAGACAACTGGGGGGGGGGTGCTGGGAAGGGGAGAGAAATAAAAAGAAAATAAATAAATCTTTAAAAATAAAAAACAAACAAACAAAAATAAGACATTGGATGAGCACAAAGAAGAATTTGAAGGCATACATAGAAAAATAGTAGCTCTTATGGGAATGAAAGGCACAATAAATGAAATTTTAAAAAACATTGGAATCATATAATAGCAGATTTGAGGAGACAGAAGAAAGGATTGATGAGCTTGAAGAAATGGCCTCTGAAAGTGCAAAAGAATAGATGAAGAAAAGAATGGAAAATTTGAAGAAGGTCTCCGGGAACTAAATGACAGCAAAAGGCATGCAAACAAACATGCCATGGGTGTCCCAGGAGAAGAGAAGGGAAAAGGAAAGGAGAAGGAATATTGGAAGAAATAATAGTAGACAATTTCCCAACCCTATTGAAGGACATAGATATCCACGTACAAGAAGCACAACATACTTCCATCCTAAAAAAACCCAAACAGACTAATTCCAAGAAACATACTAATCAGACCATCAAATGCCAAAGACAAAGAGAGAATTCTGAGAACACCATGAGAAAAGCAATGCATAACATCTAAAGTATACCCAATAAGACTAAATGCTGATTTCTGACCAGAAACCACGGAGGGAAGAAGACAGTGGTATGATATATTTAAGATACTACAAGAGAAAATGCAGCAAGATTGTTTTTTAGAAATGGGAGTGAGTTTAGAATATTCACAGATAAACAGAAACAGAATTTCTAAGCAAGAGACCAGATTTTCAGTAAATACTAAAGGCCTTTAAAAGAAAAGATGAGAGAGAGAGACCTGGAAGAGAGACATGAAGATTATATCAATAAAAGTAACTAAAAGTGTCAAAAGAGTGATGAAAATAAAATATGACACATAAAACACAAATAGGAATAAACTTAATCAACGATGTACAGCACTTGTATTCAGAAAACTGCAACAATGTTAAAATAAATTTAAAAAGGCCTAAATAACTGGAAGAACATTCCATCTCATGGATTGGAAGACTAAATCTCATTAAGATGTCAATTTTACTCAAATTGATATACAGATTCAATGCCAACCCAATAAAAATTCCACCAGCATTTCTTTTAATTGAAAACATGATTAACAAATTTATTTGGAAGGGTAAGGGGTCCTGAATAGCCAGAAACACCTCAAAAAGGAAAAACAAGCTCTCATTTCCAGACTTTAAATCATATTACCTAGCTATAGTGGTACAAAAAGCATGGTACTGGCATAAAGACAGTCACATAAACCAATGGAACCAAACTGATGGTTCAGAAACAGACCCTCACATGTATGGTCAAGTGATTTTTGACTAGCCTATAAAACCCACACAGCTCAGGAAGAATAATCCATTCAAAAAAATGGTGCTGAAAGAACTGGATATCCACAGGCAAAAGAAGGAAAGAGGACTCCTATCTTATACCTTATCCAAAAATTAACACAAAATGGATCAAAAACCTAAAAATAAAAGCAGGAACCATAAAGCCTCTAGAAGAAATTGTAGGAAAATATCTTCAAGACCTGGTGGTAGGTGGTGGATTCTTAAAGGTGATAAGAGAAGGACTGAGATGGACTACTGATGTTTATTGAATGTAGAAGTTTTAATTAGCTTTACTGAAAAAGTGTGGAAATGTATAGAGTGGATGGTAACAAATAATGATTACAGCTATTTTAAAAGTGGGTTGTAGCTGGAAATGGTAGTCTAGGTATGTAAATGCTAATTGACAGAATACTAGAGAATAATCTAGGAAATGGATAGCACAGTAAACCAAGAGATGAATGAGAATTGTGATTGATGGTACAGGTGCAAAAGTGTCCTTTGTTAGATAGAGCAAATGTACATTGCTATTGCAGTGTGATGAGAATGTGAGGAAGCATGGGAAAAATACAACTGGAGTGACCTATGGACTGTGGTTAGCAGTAACAATATAATATTCTTGCATCTAAGCCAAAGATGTACTATGTTGATAATGGGGCAGTATGGAAAATGTGTGCCAAATGTACACTACGGAGTGGTAACAATCGATGATATTATCTTATCTGTAACAAATGTTCCACCACAGTGTGGTGTGTTGCTAAAGGGGTGTTGTTTGGGAATTGTGTACATGCGCATGATTGTTTTATAAGTTTATAAATTCTGTCATAAAAATATATTTTAAAAATAATAATAAGGTGGGTTAGGGGAAAATATATGAAATGTAAGATAAGGACTATAATTAGTAGTAAGATTTTGACAATATTCTTTCATAATTTCTTACTACAGCGCAAGGTGTTGGTGGAGGGTTGATGTATGGGACCCCTGCATGATGTTATGTATGTTTGCTTTATAAGTTCACAATTTTTTCTATAAACTTATTGTTTATGTATGTTCATATATAAATGATACAAAGATAATAATAGGGTATGTTGGGGGAAAATATTTTGGTTAGTAGTAATATTTTGATAATGCTCTTTAATCATTATTTTAAAATGTTAAACAACAATGCAAGATATTGGTGGTAGTTTGAGATATGAGTTCTGTATGTTATAGATGTTTCTTTTTTAAGTTCACAACGATTACTATACACTTATTATTTTTATTTTATTTTATTTATTCATTTTTTTAAAAATATTACATTAAAAAAATATGAGGTACCCATTCACCCCCACCACTGCCCCCCACCACTCCCCCCACAGTAACACTCTCCCCCATCATCATGACACATCCATTGCATCTGGTGAGTACATCTCTGGGCATCGCTGCACCCCATGGCCTGTGGTCCACACCATAGCCCACACTCTCCCACGTTCCATCCAGTGGGCCATGGGAGGACATACAATGTCCGGCAATTGTCCCTGCAGCACCACTCAGGACATCTCCAAGTCACGAAAATGCCTCCACGTCTCATCTCTTCCTCTCATTCCCCGCACCCAGCAGCCACCATGGCCACTTTTTCCACACCAATGCCACATTTTCTCGATTATTAACCACAATAGTTCATGAATAGGATATCAATAAGTCCACTCTAATCCTTACTGTAATCCTCCTTCCTGAGGACCTTGGCTTGGTTGTGTCCATTCCACATCTATGTCAAGAGGGGGCTTAGATTCCACATGGATACCGGATGCAATCCTCCTGCTTTCAGTTGTAGGCACTCTAGGCTCCATGGTGTGGTGGTTGACATTCTTCAACTCCATGTTAGCTGAGTGGGGTAAGTCCAATAAATTAGAGTGTAGGAGCTGAAGTCTCTTGAGGCTCAGGGCCTGGCTATCATATTGTCAGTCCAGAGATTCAAATCCCCTAGATATATCTTAAACCCCAGCACCAACTACAATTCCAGTAAAGTAACAGGAAAGGCTTATGAAAAGAGATCACATTTGAGTCCAGCTCCATCACGCAGAAACACCAGCTCCGAAGAAGGGCCAACTGACAGGGCAGTGAACCCCATCTGCCATGACCATAGAACCTGTGGGTCTCTTTAGCCCTCAAAAGGACCAATACCTGGGGTTGTATCTACTTTATCTGTCTCTGAGACTCTGCTCAGGTGTGCATAAGGGCAATCCTTCTGACAACCTCCAGACTCTTTTTTAGAGACTCATAGCCATATAAACTCATTTGTCCTTTCCATTTCCCCCTTATTTTAGGTCAAAAAGCATTTTTAACTCCTGTTATTATATGTAGACAGGGATATTCTGCTGGTCCACGTTAACCTTTAATTCAAGGTCATTTTCTAGTTACGTCATCAGCTGGTACTTGGTAGTGATCCCTCGGTGCCAGGGAGGCTCATCCCCGGGTGTCATGTCCCACGCTGGGGGGAAGGCATTGCATTTACATGCTAAGTTTGGCTTCAAGACTGGCCACATTTGAGTAACACGGAGGTTGTCAGGAGGGAACTCTTAGGCACAGTGCTGCTCTAGGCCTAGTTCTTATTTCAGGTGTATAGGCTCACAAGCACAGTCATTAGTATCAGAGGCTCACTGTTGGACCTTCATTCCTTCCTGGTCCTTACCATTGCACATGGGGGACTGCCGCTGCTCCCTTAGGGACCACAACGGAGCCCCCCTCCTGGCCAGGAACCCAGTACCCCCCCCCAGCTGTTGTTTTTAATTGTTTCCACTATGAGTATATCCAAACATTTCCATGCACCCTGGACACATGCCCTGTTTATAATTCCCTGTCAACCATATATGGCCTGTCTATAACATCCCATACCAGTATTCCTCCACTGCCATTGTTGAACTACTCTGTGATCCAAAACTTCCTGAAAAGTGAAGCCCAATATAATGTCAGGTTCCCTTACTAGTAAAATGGAATATAGCAATGAGTTTAAAGGTTAGATATAGAATACATATTGATTTGGAAAAATTCTACATCCTATCTTTTTCTTTTCTTTTTTCCTAATTATTGAGCTTCTCTTCACAAGAGCCTTAGATCACAGTAATTCACATATACAATATACAGTACTCCCACATATCCATTATAAAACCTTTTCCCTTCCACGGCGATAATCTTTTAACTTATTCATGTCATATTTACTGAAACTGATGTACAGATATTGAGACAATAGCTTTCAAATAAGGTAACATTTGTGTTTACATTGTGGTTTATACTTTAGGCTATACAGTTTTCTAAATTTTTTAGTTATCCTATGTTTTACATTATGATTTACATTATTAGTCTGTCGGCCCCTATACGTTTTTGGTGTAATATTACATGTTTTATATCCATCCTTGCATACTCTTGTGAAACACTTCTATTGCCCTCACAGTTACATTAGTTCCATCTATTCAATATCTATTTCCCCCTCCCTTTGGGGCCCACAGTGACATTCGATCTTCATTTCTTGTGGAGCCATGTTTAGAGATACTTGCAACAGTGTTGCGGGCTTGACTTGCTCAACTGCCCTAATGCCCTGGGAGCCACCCTTTCTCTTGAGAGATACAGTTCCCTCTATTTGATGGCATTAGTCCTCCCCAGGATGTGGGTCTACCTTCACTTTCATTATATGGGTCTCTACTGAATGGTATAACCCACTCTGGCAAAATGAGCATTCAGATATTCCCTAGGAGTCTGTCCTGCATCAGATTATCCCCTTTGAGTATCTTAAACAGGTAACTTTCCTAATTATATTTTGAAAAGGTTTTCTCAATATTTTCCTTTCAACGAACACCTGACACTCTCCTATGTTCGTATGTTGCCCCTCCCTCCCCGCAATTTCTTGGGCAATATTACCCATCTACCCATCCCCAGCCCCCCTCAAACCCACAAAGCCCCACCCAAAGGTAACCCTATGCCATTTTATCTCTTCCTTGTGCACATACTTACCGCCAGCTTATCATAGATTTCACCCATGTAGATGTCAGCTTACATCCTTCCTCTACCCCCCAATTTCCTGTAAGCCTATCTTTCAGTCTCTAGCTCTCTGAGGCAGCTTGCTTATTTCATATCATTGAGGTCATGTAGTGTTTGTCCTTCAATGCCTGGGTTGCTTCACTCAACATAAGGTTCTCAAGATTCATCCATGTTATCACGTGTGTTTGTAGTGTATTTGTTCTTAAAGCCAAGTAGTATTCCATTGTATGTATATACCACATTTTATTGATCCACTCATCTGTTGATGGGCATTTGGGTTGATTCCAACTTTTGGCGATAGTGAACAATGCTGCTATGAATATTGGTGTGCATATATTGGTTTGTGTCCTTGTTTTCAGTTCTGCTGGGTATATACCCAGCAGTGGTATTGCTGGGTCATATGGCAAATCTATGGTTAGTTTTTTGAGAAACCGCCAAACTGTCCTCCAGAATGGTTGGATCCTTCTGCATTCCCACCAGCAGTGGATAAGCGTTCCCATTTCTTCACATCCTCTCCAGCATTTGTAGTCTTCTGTTTTTTTCATAGCTGAAAATCTTAGGGAGTAAGATGGTATCTCATTGTAGTTTTGATTTGCATTTCCCTGATAGCTAAAGATTTGGAGCATTTTTTTCATGTGCTTTTTAGCCATTTGTATTTCTTCTTTGGAGAAGTGTCTGTTTAAATTTTTTTCCCATTTTTCAAATGGGTTGTTTATCTTTTTATTTTCAAGATATAGGAATTCTTTATATATGCAAGTTATAAGTCTCTTATCAGATATATGGTTGCCAAATATTTTCTCCCATTGTGTAGGCTCCCTTTTTACTTTCTTGACAAACTCCTTTGAGGTGCAGAAGGCTTTAATTTTGAGAAAGTCCCATTTATCTATTTGTTCTTTTGCTGCTCGTGCTTTTGGTGTGATGTTCATGAATCCATTTCCTATTACAAGGTCCTGTAGATGTTTCCCTACATTGCTTTCCAAGGCCTTTATGGTCTTGGCTCTTATATTTAGGTCTTTGATCCATCTTTAGTTGATCTTTGTATAAGGTGTGAGATGGTAATCCTCTTTCATTCCTCTACATATGGACATCCAGTTCTCCAGGCACCATTTGTTGAATAGGCCATTCTCTCCCAGTTGAGAGGGTTTGGTGGCTTTATTGAATATTATATGGCTATATATATGAGGTTCTAAATCAGAACTTTCAATTCAATTCCATTGGTCTGTATCTCTCCTTATGCCAATACCATGCTCTTTTCACTACTGTAGCTTTGTAGTATGTTTTGAAGTCAGGTAGTGTGATTCCTCCAATTTTGTTTTTCTTTTTCAATATGTCTTTGGCTATTTGGGGCCTCTTTCCTTTCCAAATAAATTTCATAGTTAGTTTTTCTAGTTCCTTAAAGAAGGCTGTGTTGATTTTTATTGGGATTGCATTGAATGTATAGATCAGTTTTGTAGGATAGACATCTTAATAATATTTAGTCTTCCTATCCATGAACAGGGAATATTCTTCCATTTTTTAAGGTCTTCTTTGATTTCCTTGAACAGTCTTATATAGTTCTTGGTGTAAAAGTTTTTTACATCCTTAGTTAAATTTATTCCTAAATATTTGATTTTTTTATTTACTATTGTGAATGGTATTCCTTTCTTGATTTCCTCCTGATCTTGCTCATTATTGGTGTACAGAAATGCTACTGATTTTTGTGCATTGATCTTATAACCTGCGACTTTACTAAACTCATGTATGAGTTCTAGAAGCTTTGTTGTAGATCTCTCAGGGTTTTCTATGTATAGGATCGTGTCATTTGCAAATAATGAAATTTTGACTTCTTCCTTTCCAATTTGAATGCCTTTTATATCTGGTTCTTGCCTCATGCTCGAGCAAGTACTTCTAAGACAATGTTAAATAGAAGGGAATAGAGTGGGCATCCTTGTCTTGTTCCTGACTTTAGAGGGAAGGATTTTAGGATTTCTCCATTGTAAATGATGTTGGTTGTGCGTTTTTCATATATACCCTTTATCATGTTCAAAAAATTTCCTTGTATTCTGATCTTTTGGAGTGTTTTTATCAAGAAAGGGTGCTGTATTTTGTCAAATGCTTTTTCTGCATCTATAGATATAATCATGTGATTTTTTTCCTTCAATCTGTTTATATGGTGTATTACATTGATTGATTTTCTTATGTTGAAACATCCTTGCATGCCTGGAATGAATCCCATTTGGTCATGGTGTATAGTTTGTTTCATGTGTTGTTGAATACGATTAGCAAGTATTTTGTTAAGTATTTTTGCATCTAGGTTCATTAGAGAAATTGTTCTGTAATTTTCCTTTCTTGTGGTGTCTTTGTTTGGCTTTGGTACTAGGGTAATGTTGGCATCATAGAATGAGTTAGGCAATGTTCCTTCTGTTTCAATTTTTTGGAAGAGTTCCAGCAGGATTGGTGTTAGTTCTTTCTGGAATGTTTTGTAGAATTCACCTGTGAAGCCATCTGGCCCTGGGCTCTTCTTAGTTGGGAGGTTTTTTATGACTGATTATATCTCTTTACTTGTGATTGGTTTGTTGAGATCTTCAATTTCTTCTTTCATCAATATAGGCTGCTTATGTGTTTCTAGGAATTTGTCCATTTCCTCTGAATGGTCGTTTTTGTTGGAATATAGTTTTTCACAGTATCCTCTTATGATAGTCTTTATTTCTGTGGGGTCAGTGGTGATATCTCCTTTCTCATTCTTATTTTGTGAATTTGCATCTTCTCTCCTTTTCTCTTTGTTAGTCTTGCTAAAGGTTCGTCAATTTTATTGATCTTCTCAAAAAACCAGCTCTTGGTCTTATCTTTTCAAGTGCTTTCCTATTTTCTGTTTCATTTAGTTCTGCTCTTATCTTTGTTATTTCCTTCCTTCTTCTTCCTGTGGGATTACTTTGTTGTTGTTTTTTCTAATTTCTCCAAATGTGCAGTTAGTTCTTCAATTTTTGCTCTTTCTTCTTTTTTGATGTATGAATTTATGGCTATAAATTTCCCTCTCAGTACTGCTTTTGCTGCATCCCATAAATTTTGGTATGTTGTGTTATCATTATCATTTGTTTCAAGGTAGTCATTGATTTCTTTTGAGATTTCCTCTTTGACCCACTGTTTTTCTAAGAGTGTGCTGTTTAATTTCCATATCTTGGTATGAAATCTGGGCCTCTGGCCCTTGCAGATTTCCACCTTCACTCCACTGTGCTCAGAGATATTGTTTAGTATGATTTTGATCTTTCTGAATTCATTAAGCCTTTCTTTGTGGCCTAGCATATGGTCTATCTTGGAGAATGATCCATGTGCACTTGAGAAAAATGTATATACTGCTGTGTTTGGGTGTAATGATCTGTATATGTCTATTAGATCCAGCTCCTCTAATATACTGTTCAAATATTTTGTTTCTTTAGTGATTCTCTTTTGAGATATTCTGTCCAGAGTTGATAGTGGTGTATTAAAATCCCCCACTATAATTGTAGATGCATCTATTCTTTCACTTGGTTTTTCCAGCATTTGCCTCACGTATTTAGAGGCACCCTTGTTAGGAGCATAAATATTTATGATTGTTTGATCTTCTTGACAGATTTTCCCTTTCACTAAAATGTAGTATCCTTCTTTGTCTCTCACAATTGTTTCGCATTTAAAGTCTATTTTGTCTGATATTACTATATCTACTCCTGCCTTTTTTGGTTATTGTTTGCTTGTATGATTGTTTTCCAGCCATTCACTTTCAATCTCCATGCATCTCTGGGTCTAAGATGTGTCTCATGTAGACAGCATACGGATGGGTCATATTTCCTTATCCAATGTCCCAGTCTGAATCTTTTGATAGGTGAGTTTAATCTGTTGACATTCAGTGTTATTACTTTCAAGGAATTATTTATGTTAGCCATATTTTGATTGGACTTGTGTTTGTCATATTTTGTTTGCTTTTATTTTCCCCTTCTCTTTTTGTCTTTTTTCTTGCTCTTACACTCTCCTCCAACTCTGCCTGTCCTGTTTTTTCCTTTCTTCCTGCAGAACTCCCTTTAGAATTTCTTGAAGGGGAGGTTTCTTGTTGGCATACTCTTTCAGTTTCTGTTTATCTGTGAATATTTTGAACTCTCCATCAGTTTTGAATGCTAGTTTAGCTGGATAGAGTATTCTTGGTTGGAAATTTTTTTCTTTTACTACCTTGACTATATCATACTGCTGCCTTCTTGCCTCCATGGTTTCAGATTAGAAATCAGCACTTAATCTTATGGAGCTTCCCTTGTATGTGATGGTTTTCTTTTCTCTTGCTACTTTTAGAATTTTCTCTTTGTCTTGAGTGTTGGATAATTTGACTAGTATATGTCTTGGGTGGGCCTTTTGGGGTTTATGATGTTTGGGATGCATTGTGCTTCTTGGATATGTACATCTGTCTCTTTCAGTAGATTTGGGAAGTTTTCAGCCATTATTTCCTGCAACACTCCATCTGACTCCTTTCCCTTCTCTTCTCCTTCTGGGATGCCTATAATACATATGTTTGTGCATTTTGCATTGTCATTCAGGTCCCTAAGTCCTAGCTGGATTTTTTCTATCTTTTTATCAATCAATTCTACTATCTATTTTATTTCCAATGTACTGTCTTCCACATCGCTAATTCTCTGCTCTGCCTCTTCTCATCTGCTGCTATTTGCTGCGAGTGTATTTTTGATTTCTTGAACTGTGGTGTTCAACCCATCATGTCTGTTATCTTTTTGCATATGTCTGCAATTTCCCCTCCAAGTGTTGTCTTCATATTGTTAACCTCTTGCTTTACTTCTTTAAATTTGTCTGTGATATATGTTCTGAGATCTTCACTTACTTGTGCGAAGTTCTGCTCCCCTTCCTGGTTTTTAGTTTGTTCATTGGATTCAGCCATGTTTTCCTGATTACTGGTTTGGTTTGTAGATTTTTGTTGCTGTCTGGTCATCATTTTCTCTTGACGGGTGTAGTAAGTTCCTTAGCTTCTTTGTTTAGTCTTGGGGATTAATTAGCTGTTGTTTTTGCATAAGTGTTATATCTTCTCTTTGTCACTTTGTTCTTCTTATTCTAATTTCTTATTGCTGGCTGAGTTCACTTTGAAGGAAAGTATTAGGGCCAGGGAAAGGCAATTGTGTAAGAAAGGAAAATGTGTAAAGTAGTATTGGCAATAAATGTTAACAGAGCAACAATATGAGATCTGGAAGGATGGATATTAGATTCATGTAAGTTGTGTAGTTATAGCAGTAAGTAGAGTACCTATAATGAGGTAGTCAACTGAATATGGGAGGAATATGGTATGAATTAAAAAGGCTAGTGTTTTCATGAGAGAGGGAAAGAGAAAAGAAAGGCAATAGTTTCAAGAGTGGATAAAAGACAGAAAACAAAACAAAGATATTAAGAATTAGACAATTTGGGGATCAAAGAAAGGGAGGTGAAATATAGGAGAGACAGTAGATGATGGAGGATATCAAGATGTGGAGGAAAGGGAATAGTGTAGGTAGCTAAAATCAATTCACACAGAAATGAGGCAACAGAGGATGAGGAAACCCAGCAAATGTGAGGTGTTCCCTGCAGCACCTATTGTATAATTAAGATAAAATAAAATAAGAAGAAAATGAGGGACAAGAGAAAAGAGAGAAAAAAAAAGAGAGAAGAAAAAAAAAGAAAGAAAATGGGGGGGTGGGTAAAGAAAAGGGAGGGGAACAAGTAAGGAAAAGAAAAGAAGATATAGAACACCAACAACAGCAACAACAAAAAACCCCTAAATAAATGAAAAAAAAAGACCTTGGGGGATACAATGGGAGAAAAGACTAGGAAATAATGCAATATTAGCAACCAAGACAATAAAAAATTAAAAATTAAAAATTAAAAAAAAAATGCAAACGTTGAGGGCTAGGACAATCAAGGACCTCAGATGGGCCTCAGGCCGTGGTGGATTCAGGGATGGAAAGTCTGTGATATTGCAGACTCAAGAGGTGTGAGTTTCTGGGGTGTGGGCCACCAGGGTTTAGGGGACACAGACCTGGCAACCTCAAATCCAGTTAACAGGGAGCCTGGGAGCACCGCAGTGCAACACAGCCTTCAGGGATCCCTGCAGCTGGGTGCCAGCCCTATGGGAGAGGTCACATCCGCAAACTCTGACCTATGTGTCCGAAACCTGCAATTCCCTCTCTCTCTAGGGTCTCTTCTGTGGCTGTATCACCAATTCGACTTCAGGACACCTCCCGCCCTGCAAGCCCCCGAAACAACCAGTTGGGGGCACCTCTATATTGCAGCCAATTTAAGGATGCTGCAGATCTGCAGCCAGGCCTAGGGGGCGGGGCTCTAGTCAGATGCGCTGTATCAGTGTCCGAAACCAAAAATCCCACGCCTCACAAAAGATTCCCCTAATCGGCTTCCAGATGCCTCCCACCCTGCAATCCCCCAAAATAGCCTCCTGGTGACATGTCTTTACTGCGAGCGATTTAAGGCCACTGCAGATCAGCAGCGGCCTTGGGGGTGGGACTCTAGCCAGAAGCGCTATTATTCGTGTCAGAAATCAAAAATTCCCCGCCTCGCAAAAAACCGTCCATCTGTCTCACCAAATCGGTTTGCAAAGGCCTCCTGCCCTGTTAGCCCCTTAATAGCCCACTCAGGGCTTATGAATTCCCCAGTACCGCAGAGCCTCCAGGAATCGCCACCGCAGAGCCTCCAGGAATCGCCGCCACAGTGCCGGTGCCGCAGTTCCACCCGCCCCAGGGGGGAGCGTCCCGCACACAGCCCCTAATTCCGGGTAAGAGAGTCTCAATTTTATCTTTTACACGAATTTTCTCTGTTACCTTCCCACGAAATCGATGTCCAGATACCTCCTACCCTGCAAAATCCTGAAACAACCTGGTCCTGAAGAATTTCTAATGCTGCCCAGCTGCTTCTTTGCAGGAGAGACTATCAGGTGCACTCACTCAACCACCATCTTGCCCTGCCCTCTACACTTATTGTTTATATATGCATGATATACTTCAATAAATTAAAAATTAAAAAATACTAACATTTTATGATGTGTGTGCTGTGCCAAACATTATGCTAAGCACATTACATGTTCACTGAATCATCAATAAAATCTTATGAAGTAAGGAAAATTGTAGGGTGAAGTGACTTTCAAAAATCAATCAGCTAGAAAGTGGTAGTGCCAGAACTTTAATCCAAGTCCTTTGACTCCAGATGTTGCATTATTAACCACTTAGCACCACAATCTTCATCAAAAACAAGTGAGAAAATGCCCTTTTACTAAGCTTGGGGATTGCCAGAGCATTCCCATTTGAAGAACTCAGTGAAGATGAGGCAATCAAAAAAAAGTGCCTTTTTCCCAATTTATTTCTATATGTCTGTCTTCATAGATCAACAAGATGGGTATTGGCAGAAATATCACTTCCAAAAAACCTTGGTACTGAGAGTCTTTAGTACTACTGACCTGTTGAAACTTAAATATAGAGACATAAAAAAAAACAACAACAAAAGTTGATGGAGGTATGGAGACAGGAAAACAGCCCATTCTGATGAACAAGCAAAATAAAAAGAGCACAAAGTCATTATTGCTTTATCTCAGGAAAGAATGCAGAAATACCTTCCCAGTATTAGCTCACTCTCTTTATTTGTGAATATTGTATTTTATATACATGTAATTGTGATTTAATATTGCCCCATTACATTCTCCTATACATTTTTGTCTTTATATTTATTTCCTATGATAAATGTAAAACTTTTAGATAAAGGGACTGTAGTTTATTCACCTTTTTATCAAAATGCTCAGTTCTGTGCCTGATACATAGTAGACACAAAATAAATATTGTCAAACTAATGTATTTTATGACCTAAATTTTTCAAAGCAAGAAATAGTAATATTTTATTTCCACCAATTATCTTGCTTTGACTCTGTTATTTTATCTTATCCCTCTTCTCTTTACCTCTCTCTACCAGGGAGTGTGAAACTAATCTTCATAGACCATTTCCCCTTTTACTACCATATAGTTTATAAACATATTATATACATTAGAAAGTAGTGTTAATGGAATTCTAATAGGAAAAAATGAAATCAATTGTGGATATGTATTGTTCTTTGCACCTTTTTGCTTCTCCCTCAAAACAGAAGGGAAGGAAAAGAAGAGAAAGAAGGAGAAAGAATAATTAAGACTGGCCTTTTATGTTTGTTATATGTGAAGAGGTAGATTCCTTGGAAAGATTAGAATATCTATTATGCGAATTAGAGAAGCAGTATAGCAGAATAGGCTCTTCATGGTTTCTAAAGCCAGACTGTCTGGGTTTAAATTCTTACTCTGCCATTTACTGTGACCTCAGGGAATTTTCTTAATCTTTCTCTGCCTGTTTCCTCATCTTAAAATGGAGGTAATAAAAGAACCTCACAGGGTTTTGGTATAATATAAATGTATATGTTTATTCAGTGTCTGTCACATATTAAGCACTATATAGGTGATTCTGTTAACATTACTCTGGGTGTGTGTGTTGGGGGTGGGGGGGGTTCCCAGTAAGCTTAGGGGACAAAAGAGAAAAAAAGATGAAATCTATTTATTATTCCTTTATTATTCCTTTTGGTGGCTAAATACAGGGTCAGTCACCAGAGAGGTCACCATGATCTGACTTTGGGCTGGGTCTCTTAGAAGATAGGTGCCCAGATGGTGACAAGTCATGACCAAATGTGCCACCTGCCCATTTGGGGTCTTTCTATAACCCAACCTTACTGAAGTTACTTCCACTGATAAGAAGTCAAATCATATTTTAAAGCAAATCACAAAGGAAACTTGCAGAGACAACATGACTATAGCAGTGTATTAGTCAGCAAAAGAGGTACTGATACAAAATACCAGAAATCTGTTGGCTTTTATAAAGGGTATTTATTTGGGGTAGAAGCTTACAGTTACCAGACCATAAAGCATAAGTTACTTCCCTCACCAAAGTCTATTGCGATGTGTTGGGGCGCAAGATGGCTGCCAACATCTGCCAGGGTTCAGGCTTCCTGGGTTCCTCTCTTCCCAGGGTTCATTTCTCTCTGGGCTCAGTTCCTCTGCTTTCTCCACAAGGTCAGTTGTAGACTATTAGGCAACTGGCTCTCTCTCTCCTTGGGGCTTGATTCTCCCCAGGCTCAGCTGATCTGCTCCTCCATGTGCTTACTAACTGGGCTCCAGCTCAAAACTCCAACACTGTCCTTTACTAGGTCTTCTATCCATGAGTCCCCACCCTCCAAGGGTCAGGGACTCAATGCCCTACTCACATGGCCCAATCAAAGTCTTAATCATTATTTAATCAAGTAAAACCTCTGAATCCAATACACTCTAATACATCCAGAGGAAAAGACCAGTTTACAAACATAATCCAATATTTCTTTTTGGAATTCATCAACAATAACACACTGCTAAAGATATTAAGACCCAAGTGCCTACTTACATTAAGGTAAAAACAATAAATAGTGAAAGTGTCCAAGAGACTAACTAAATCACTTGTTTATTTGCTCATTGTCCAAAGCTTGGGTCAGTTTTTTAAAAATCCACCTTCTCTTAATATTCTCATTTTGTTTAGTATTTCAGATAAATATACAAATGTATATTTGAAGGGGAACAGACCCCAAGTGATGACTGAGATTGACGAGAGAAATGGACAGAGAATAAGATTGATGACCATTGGCACTGGTGGAACAGATTCTACTGGGTGTGATGGGGATTTGAACCTTTCTTTTACATGGATGACGGAATCAAGCTGCCTTCCTCCAAGTCGGACAATCTCATGTATTAGGAGGTGCTCATCTTCTTCTGTCTCCTTTTTGCCTTCTAGAGAATTATGGCATGAGAACATATTGTTACTAAGCCCTAACTACAAGAGCAAAAGCCTATTACCCTTCAGAAATCTATGAAACTAAGTTTTTCCCAAAAGCTTCCATTTAATTACTTCTGCTGGGGATAATTTTTCACATGGAGGCATTGATAGAGGAGGTTAAGTTGACCCTAGAATCTGATGGAGAATCAGTGGTATTCTTTATTCCTCAAGCATTGCATTGAGTTGCTGTGTGCACATTGGCCTTTTATCTCTTTTGACCTTAAATCTTCTTCTCCCTGCTTACTCATTCTCTGAATTAATGACCATTAGAGACCCAAGTTTGGAAACTTAGAATTGCAGCTGGCCCACTGCTTAAAAACATTTGCAAGTAGTAACCTCTAGGGGGAGCTAACTTCACTGTCACAGTTCATAGCTCATAATGTAATGGACAAGAAATCAAGTAAGGAATTTTTTTTAGCGTCAACAGAATTTGGTAAATTAGAGCATTGTCTCTTGTAACTGCACTTCTAGGGGATCCTATAAAGATGCCATAAGGGAGGCAGTCTATCCATGAAGAAGGAGACAGCTACTTGCAAAAGAATAGAGGTTTATAGGTTTTCTCACCTCTTGTATGCTAGAGGTGATATGCTAGAATAAAAATAATGGCTGTGTTTTGCTTTTCCAAATTCTTCTTCAAAGATATACTGTGCTCCTCTTCAACTTTCCCTCATCCTTACTTTAGTATTTCTAACTCCACCTTGATAAGTCATTAGCAGTTATGGTGGTAGAAAATGGGGATTGTATGGATAGCAAAGAGGAGGTCACAGTAAAACTCAACCATAATACTTTCCCAAATTTATGTCATCTTTAACGTTTCAATTTTATTGAAGTTCTCTCTGAGAAGCAGACATTTGGGTCGGTGGGCTCCAACTAACACAGGGCTAGAAATAGCTGTGTAGAACTTGCAACTCCTAGATATTTTATTAAGACTTGGCTGATTCTGTGCAACATCTCAACATAGCCACATAATACTCAGCTAAACAGAACAGTAAATAATGAGCACCGATGAAATCAGACAAAAAAAGTATAGCCTTAGGCTGACAGCTGACGGACTGAACCACCATTCTCTGCAGGTAAATGGGGCTCCCGAATTATAGCCTGGGAAAAAGAACAACAAGCAGGCGATGCTGTCAGCCTGCTGCAGCCCTGAAATCCCACAGGCATCTGGTTCACACCGCACAACAATGCCAAGGAGAGTGGTTGAGGATTGCAAAGATGCTGCTGGAGGCCCAGCCCCTCAGTGAAAGGAACTGAGTTCTGTTTTACAATTTCCAAGGCAGGATAAATACCAGGTCTCAGCCAGAATAGAAATAACCTCCTTTAGCACTTCCCAAACACCTCCACCCCCAACTACAAAGGGCTTATCAGGTTGAGGACTTGGGGCCTCAGCCTATGCTAAAAAGGAGTCTCCAGTGTTCTAATTAGTGAACTGAACAAGAATAAAGAATGACAGGGATCAGGGGATTTAAAAAAGAATGGCTAAGGGACTGTATTTTACTCACAGTCACCCTGAGGCCAGAGAACATATTGGGGGAGGAGGAGGTGGGGGAAGAGGAGGTGGGGGGGGAGGGGGGTAGAAATTGGAACCAAAACAAATCCAAAATGGTATATCTCAGAGCAATATTCTTCTGAAAATTGCAGTGAACTCTAAAGAGACAGTGAAAACTATGCAAGGGGATGCGATGTTTGGCTGCAAACCTTGTAGAGTTGTACCTGAAACACAGAAATGGCTTCGCAGCAGCGCTCCTGCATCTAGTCACCCCTTTCCCTAGTTCATCCTGCACAATGGTGACAAATTCATCTTCCCAAAACATTCTTTTCTTCATGCTTTCATTCTCTGCTCAGGAAAAGTTTTAAGTAGCCTTGCTACAACTCCTAGAAAGTAACCTTCATATATTAAACTATCACTACTCCTCAGCATAGAGCTCAGATCAAACAGGGAGATTCAGGCACCCTGGGACCAACAAGCCCTGAGGATGCCCCGACGGAGTGGGAAGAAACAAGTGCTTCAGTATCTGACAGATTTGCTTTCAATCCCAGTCCTGTACTTGACCAGTGGTAGACCTTATACATGTTATTTGATTTCCTCAGCCCCATCTATAAAACAAGGATAATAATACCAAACCTCACAGGCAGGTGACAAAATATTTCTGAGGAACACATAGTACAGAGCCTGGAATTTGCTGAAATTTCATTGATAATCTTATTTTTGCTTATTAATCATTTTCTCTTTTCCAAATTATTTTAAAAGTATGCTATTTATATATTTTTAGTTTTTTTTTCACTTTTGTTATTTGTACTTTAATAGTTTAAAATGTATAATTAAAAAAGAAGGGAGTGGATGTGGCTCAAGCAGTTGAGCGCCTGTTTCCCACATGGAGGGGTTGGCTTTAGTCCTCACTGCCTCCTAAAAACAAACAAGCAAACAAATGAAAAAAACAAGTTGGGATGAGCTGAGGTCTGATGTGGCTCAGTGCTTTGAGCACTGGCTTCCCACATATGAGGTTCAGGGTTCAATCCCTGGCCCCGGTACATTAAAAATGAAGCCTGTCCTTTTATCACCTTAACAAAACTATGGGACAACAAAAGGTGTCTCAGGAAAGCCAGTCAGATTCTGATGAAGGAGGACAGATTCTGGAGAAATTCTGAGAATGGGTAGCAGCTATATTTGCTGTTTGGTGTCTTTTTGTTTGCAAACAAGCTATGTAGGCTCTTCCTAACTATTCTCTGCATTTTTCATGACATCCTAAACTCTTCTCAGAATTCAAATTCCAACAATAATATAGCAGTTCTGCAGAAGGGTTCAAATAGGATCACAAGCCTCAACATATAAAAGTTTACCCCATAGAAAGTTCTGCAATTTAAATCTCACTGAGCTGGATCCATAGTTTTTGCTTATACAGTTCATGGTTATCTTCAACCTGCCCTAAGGCTAATGGCATACAGTTTTACAACTTTTAATTCTACATCAGAAAACATATTTTATTTGACCATAGCTTAGATCCCTTTTGCGAAGATTACAGGTGTGCAGTACAAGAGGCTGTGTGGGAACGTTGGCCAAACATGCCCTTCTGAGTTCCTAGAAGCAGTTTCCCCCAGGAGCTGAATTCCCATTTGATGTTCCAGTTCCATCTTCAAAGAAGTAATTCAAAAAGGAAGTGAATTTGAAAAGGAAATTAGAAGGTGGCCATCAACTTGATGCCAAAATTTAAGTGCCCATTAATCTTCAGGGTATAAAAGACACAGAAATGATCTGCAGAGTATAATACACACAGAAACGATAACATCTGAAGAGTAGAGGAAAGCAGAAGCAAATTTAGGATCAGAATGAGACTATACTAAGAAAATACAAGATGGCTGATAAATGGAAATAGTAGATTTATTCTATTGAAAAATACAGTATATTCTGAAAGCAACAGGAGAACAAAGAGTAAAGACGTTTTCATTAATATACTCTTTTGGAAGCAGGGTACCATAATTCAAAAAGAAAATCTCTCCTCTTAACCTTTTATGGAACACTGAACAATGAATGCCCACTACAAAGGAACCAAGAAGACAAAATATAATTTGCTAGAATGATTATTTTAGGAGAGAAGATGGGAAACTTTCACCATTATGAAACTAAATGTGTTCTTATTCACCTGAAGAGTCAGGTACCCAAGTGGCAAGGGAAATGAAAAAGAACCTCATTCCTTTTTGTATTCACCTTTTCTATACCTCACAAATTGATTCAGTCAGGAAGAGGGACTATTGGTGTCTTTGAATCTATGGTCCTGCATAATAATCAGGATTGTCTTAAACCAACGCTGTGTGGAGCTATTGCCTTAACAGAGTGTGATGGCCAAGGCCAGAAATGCCAGCATGACACAGACTGGGGAGAAAGCAAATTAGGCTTCAGAGCAGTGCCTTAGTGAGAGTTAAACAAAGCCCTTGAGAGGTCTCGAAATTTTAAAAAGAATTAGCTTCTGCCATTTGAATCATTAGTTTACGGATGATTCAAAAAGAAAAGAGATTTTTAGGAAGTTTCCAAATAAATTTTTTAGACCCAAATTAGACTTGCATTAGAGCCTTGGGAAAGATTCAGTTTATCCTAACCTCTTAGAATATTTCTGCTAATATCTTTTATTCATCTCTTGCTGCTGCTTCCTTAACATCTCTACTTTCTTACACATCAATATGAAGAACTCCTGACTTTCTCCACACTATCTCATTAAGAAGTGCATTGATCCTTTAAAATAATTGTTTTATTTTATGGTTAGTTCTTTTTTGTGTCCTTTCAAGAAATTTTTGCTTTCTCTAAGGTCACAAAGATATGCTCCTATGTTTTCTTGTAGAAGATTTACCATTTTATCTTTACATCTAAGTCCATGATCCATCTTGAATTAATTTGCACGTATAATAAGAAGCAACTATAGAAGTTTAATTTTCCATGTTTTTAGCTAGTTGTTCAAGCACCATTTGTTGAAAAGATTTTCCTTTCCATTGAATTGCTCTGATGTCTTTGCTGAAAATCATTTGACCATATATGTGTAGATTTATCTCTGGACTCTTTTTTGTTCAAATGATCTATTTGTCTGTTTTTATGTCAGTACCACACTGCTTTGATTACTGTAAAATTTATAGTAATCTATTCCTAGATTTAGCAGAGAACTTGATGCAGAGGCCTAAGACCTATATTCTATTGCTAGAGTTAGCATTATCTCGCTTTGAAATCTTAAACAAGTTACCTAATTTCTCCATACCTTCGTTTATCTGTTAAATAAGAGGAAGTATTCCAGGGTTGAAAATTAAAATTTTTGGCAAGTAATATATAAGTGAATTGCTCTGGAAGGTAAAATACTTTTGGGAGAGGTTGGGACTGTGCCAAAGTTCATGACCTGTCTAAAGACGAAAGCCACCAGTCAATTCTAGTTTGCAGGAATGCAAGCTGGCTGCTGTCATATTTTCTAATTTTTTCAGGGAAGCAAGAAAACTGGACTTTTGTGTGAACTCTTATGACTTTTAAAACACTGTAGAGCAAATGAAACACAGATGATTAGCCCTTGAGACCTCCAAACTAATAAATCTCTCAGAATGCTAATACTTTTCTTATAGAGTTATTGCAAAGAATAGATATGTGAAAATGTGTAATACTGTTCCTAATGCATAATAAATATTAAGTACAAATTCTTTGTCCTTTCTATCAGATTAAACATTCTATAATTTATACCCCAAATCTTTGCTATTAGCCCTGCTCTTCTACTCTGTAAACATTTCCTCCCCCAAGTCCATCTGATAGCTCACCCACCAGTGAGTTCTTCTGGGTGCCCCATTGAGATCCTCTTTCACCTATCTCCCGCCAAGTATGTGCTCAAGTAGGCTGATGAGTGAACTTTATGAACAGGCCTTTTTTATAGCATCCTATTAAGTTTGGCTATGGGAAATCCAGCAAAAGACCAGAGAGTGAGAGAAGAGTTAGGTCAGGAGTATTAGTTCTCCAGAGCTCTCCCTTCTAGGCCACAAGGGTTGACAATAACCTAAAGTCAAGCTCTCTTCAGGCTGCTCTCTCCATAGAGGTTGTCCTCACCAACTTCTTTGGGTTCCATTAATCACTTTCTCCCCTTGACCCTTCAGACCCAGATATGGTTAATAACTCTCAGGTTCTTTAATTTATTTATTTATTTTTAATTTGCCCTAAATTGAGCTCAAATCTGCTTCTTTCTAGTGGCCACTTTTTTTTTTCCCTCTCCCCTTCCCTGCCCCAGTTATCCGTTCTCTATGTCAATTTGCTGTGTGTTCTTCTGTGTCTACTTCTATTCTTATCACTGGCACCAGGAATATATGTCTCTTTTTGTTAGTCATCTGGCTGCATCAACTTTCCGTGTGTGCAGCCACTACTCCTGGGCAGGCTGAACTTTCTTTCGCGCTGGGTGGCTTTCCTTACGGGGTGCACTCCTTACGCATGCCATGCGGGGTACACCTCTGCATGGCCCGGAACTCCTTGCGTGCATCAGCATTGCGTGTGGCCAGCTGCACACAGGTCAAGGAGGCCCTGGGTTTAGACCGTGGACCTTCCATGTGATAGGAGGACACTCTATCCATTGAGCCAAATCCGATTCCCTCTCAGGTTCTTTTAAATCCTTCCCACTCCTTTGTTAATCTTTCCAGTTGAGTGTGCTATATCGTCTTGTATGGAGACATTGTCTAACACTCCTACCCCTCATCCCAGACAGAATCCTCCTCCTCTGAACCCTTTCACCATCAGTTGCCACTATTCGGCCAGTTAACCAGCCTCAAAAGGATGCTTCTCTAGTGGGAAGCAAGTTTCTCACAGCATCCCTGTCCTTTACTCATCCCTAAGGATGGTCAGGGCAAAGGGCAAGAATTCAGACCCTACAAAAAGTAGAAATATTGGTTAAGTTCAAGGATACTGAGTTGGCTACATTTTCTCACAGTGGAGTTTCAAACTGCAGAACATTTACTACCTTCATGTCTCAAATTTCTTTTCCCACTTTATTCTACTGGGACAGAAGAATTTAGGACTACACTGTGAAACCTTTCTTTTTCTCCTTTGTGAATACTCTCTTTTTACACATGCATGTCGTCACTAGCACTATGTATACCTTAAATTAGTCTTTCCACACTATCAGTGGAAGATATGCTATTCAGACTGAATTTAATAAACATAAAATGCTGTTTGGCTTGTTTGAGATCTAAGCTACCTATGGGCTGCCTTTCTCTTGCCTCTTTAATAATGTATCTTCTTTAGTGGTCTCAGAAGCAAAAAAGTTGGATGAGCTAAGTAGGAATTTGTGGATTCTTGAATACTCTAATGTAAAATCCCATTTCTACATGTGATCATAAAATTCATGAATCAAATTTTGTTTATGCCTTTTATCTCCAGTGTTCATACTATCATTCTATTCTTTGTCTTTTGCTTCAAAGTGCCTTCACATCTGTCTTTCTTGTCCATTTTTACTTCCACTCCATGGCCCATGACCCATTCTGTCAATCCTGTTTTAACATTCACTGCCCCATTCTAGACTATCCTGCCTGCCCACCACTGCCAGATTAATTTTTCTTGTACAATGTGTGTATTATATCACTACTACAAATCACCTTAAATATAAATTCCATTGCATGAGTTTTAATGCTCCCCAGCATATGCTAGCCCAATTTCAATTGTTCTAAAGACAGTGAGTGGAGAAGAGCGGAATATTCTCAGGGTTTCTTCCACATACCGTATTTGTTTCTATTTTCAATCTATTGATTGCCATTTTATCTACCGTTTACCTATAACTAAGTTCTATTCATTTTATATTCTGCCTTCTCATTTAATTCCTCCCTTCTTAATTTAACCCAGACTTAACTCTTCCTATGAACACACTTGGACCCCATGGACCCCAACTCATCATAATGACTTTGAACAAGATATTTTTAGCCTCAGTGTGCCACAGTTTTCTCATCTGCAAAGTAACAATTACTATACCTTCAATATAGGATAATTGTGAGAAAAGATGTGCAATGGGATTGGGACAGTGCCTAGCATGTAATTTGTGCTAATAAATACCTCTTATAGAGGAAAGGATGGAAGAGAAAGGAAAAGAATACACACACACACACCTCCAAACATACCAATGCTGACATTACAATAATCCTGAATTATGCACAATATGTTGCTGAGCTCAGAGTAAGTGCTCACCTTATGATTGTTCATTGAGATATTTGATAGCACCAAAGATGCTTTGTCCATTTCCTTCAAAGAACAAAGAGACTGGAAAGGATGTGGAGAAAAACCCAAATAGTCTTCTAACTAAACTGAGAGGTCAAAGGATTAAGGAGTGGTATCTACTAACTATAGAGTTCTCCCTCCCTAGTTTCTAGAAGGCACAAAGCATATGCTGATTAGTATGTCTGAAATACCATTGCAAATCTTTGCTTATGCCCTTGAGAAATTAATTTATTTCTATAAAATAATTTTTCTCCCTGGGTCACACTCCAAAGAAAATTAATAAATACCATATTAGTTTTTTTCATAGCTGAAGCCTGCAAATTAAAGTCACTGGGAATCAAGAGATTGGCTTCCCTGTGATAAAGGCCAGTCTCATAGATAAACAGAGTTGGTGGTACCTCTGTAATATTAAGAGACAGTGAGAATATCCAGCTTGTCCAGACTTCCCATCAAGTCACCTTCTAGTGATCCTGTAGCATCTATGATCTCAGTTATGCCTTCTTTTTTTTTCACTTTTTTTTTTAAAGAGACTTAAATTATATAAATGTTACAGAGAATATATAGGGGATTCCCATATGTCCTGCTCCCCACACCTCCCATATTTTCCCACATTAGCAACATCCTTCATCAGTGTGGTACATTCATTGCAATTGATAAACATACTTTGAAGCATTGCCACTAAGCATGGATTATAGTTTACATTATAGGTTATACTCTCTCCCATTCAACTCTGTAGGCTATGGGCAGATATACAATGTCAGCCATGCCTTCTTATCAAATTTTTTATTCATTCATTCTTTCTTTCTTTCTTTAGGCACTTACTGAATACCAACTAAATATAACATACCTATACACATATATTCACACACATGTATATACAAACTTTGAGACTTGTGTAGGGTTAAGGGAGTTTAGACATGAATAAAACATTGTCCCTGCCCTTAAAAAGTAAAGGAATCATACATTTTACTGGTAAAATGAAGATAATAAATACCAGCTTCATGGGGATACTGTGGGGATTAAATGAGATAGAGAATATAAAGCCCTTCTTATATTTCCTGGCACATGATCAATGACCATTTCTTATTATTATCATCATTGCATGTAGATCTGTAAAAGATCTTAGTCCAGTCATCCTTAAACTTTTGCATGCATAAAAGTCACCTGCAGGGCTTGCTAAAACACCTAATGCTGGGCTCCACCCCAGAGTTTCTGATTCAGTAGGTTTATGGTGAAGCTTGAGAACTTGATTATCTAACAAGTTCCAAGATGATGCTGATGATGCTGATCTGGGCATCATATGCTGATTGATTCCAGGATCTTCATTTTACAAATAAGAAACTGATGTTCAAGAGACTTATTGATATTGCCATAGAGTCATCTTTAATAGACTCATCAAATCTCCTGACCCCCATCTATCAATATTACTCTACTGACCCTCTCTGATATCTGCATATTATGTCAGAGATTTTCAATGTATTAACCTCAAAAATTAAAAAAAAAAGAAGTTATGGGAGCAGATGTGGCTCAAACAGTTGGGTGCCTGCTTCCCACATGGGAGATCCTGGGTTCACTCTCCCAATGCCTCTTAAAAACAACAAAAAACAAACAACAAGCAAACAAAATAAATGAAAATAAAAACATTTTGTGGCTCAGTGATTGAGCACCAGCTTCCTACATACAAGGGCAGCTATTCAATCCATAGCCCCAGTAGCAAAAAAAAGGAAGTATTGTAGATACTATAAGTGTTATAATGAGAGGAGGGGAGATATCTCTGGGTAGGGAGGGCATTCTTAACCCATACTTGAGGTTAATCACCAGCTTGAAAATCATATGTATTAGTTACCTATTGCTGCCTAACAAATTCTCCCAATACTTAAAAGTTTAAAACAACACTTTTTTTTTTTTTAAAACTTAGTTTGTGTGTCAGGAATCCATGCAAGGCCTAACTGGCTACTCTCTTTGGGGCTTCTCACAAGGCTTCAATCAAGATATCAGCCAGATCTTGGGTTTCATCTGAAGAATTGTCTAGGGAAGTATCCACTTCCAAAATTACTTACATGGCTTTGGGCAGGATTCAGATCCTTGAGGGCTTTTGGACTGAAAGCTTCAGTTATTTGCTGACTGTTAGTCAAAGGTTTCCCTCAGTTCCTTGCCACCAAGGCTTCACCAACATAGCAGGTTGCTTCATCGAAGCCAAAGAGAGAGATAAAGAAGGTATGCTTATAAGACAGAAGCCACAGTCTTTTGTAATCTAACCACAGAGATGATACCCCATCACCTGTACATAACCTTTTGGTTAGAAGCAAGTCACTGGTTCAACTCATATTCAAGGCAAGAGGATTACACAAGGATGTGAATATCAAGAATATGGATGATGGAAGGCCATGTCAAAAGCTACCTACCATATCACTCATCAAAACCAAACTTCTAAAATTTCACAGATAAGGGAACTGAAGCTCAGAGGTAGCAGGTAGCTTAAATAAGATCACAGAGCTAGTTTACTTCCCTTACTAAGACTCCAGTATTCTTTCAATTACATCAGAGCAAAAGTCTCTCCATTTGAGCCATATTGCAGACATCACAAATAATATATTGATTAAAAGCAAAGAACAAAAACATGTTCTAATTAAATAAGAACTTATTGAATAAGAACTCCCATGGCCCACTGGGTAGACTGGGGGAGAGTGTAAACTATAATGTGGACCATTGACCATATGGTGCAGTAGTGCTCAGAGAAGTATTCACCAAGTGCAATGAATGTCCCATGATGATGGAGGAGGTTTTGTTATGGGAAGAGTGGGGTGAGGGAGGTGGGGGGTATATGGGGACCTCATATTTTTTTAATGTAACATTAAAAAATAATAATAAAGACCAATAAATAAATAAATAAATATGAACTTATAAGTATATTATACCAAGACTATAATTCAAATATAATTTGAAAAGTATTTCTCTAATTATCTTCATAATCAAAAAGCCAAAAGAAAAAAATGCAATATAATAGCTCCAATAAACAATCTTTTATTTGGTGTTCTGTTTAAATAACTCAAAGATAAGCAATTTTCTCTTAGACCTAATGCATACATTCTCAGTGGGAATTTCTCTTTCCCTTTGCCAGGAGAACATACATCATTTCTTGACCCTATGAGAGCCTCCCATATCTTTAAAAACTAACTGGACCTTATAAATGTATATCGGAGACCTCCTCAAATGATCCTTACTTCCCAGATGGCTGAATAGCAGAAGCTAAAACACACACTCATTTCAGTCACAGTAAATATTTATTTACCACTAACTATATGTAAACTTATGTGCCTGGCTCAAAAGAATCAATGGTGAACAAGATAGAAAGTTATTGACCTAATGGTCCTTCAGATCAAATAGGGAAAAGAGATATGTTTCAACATTACAGATAATTAGCTATAAGTATGCAATGTGTTTTAAGGCAGAACACAGAGGACCAGTGGAGCCTAACCTAATGTAGCAGTATAGAAAGACTTGATAATTAAGCTGAGGTCTGAATAGGCATAGGAATTTAAATATTCTGCTCCCTTATCTAAGCCAAAGTGCGGGCAGGAGGTGCATAGTGGGGAGGAATGGAAGCATTCCAGGCAAAGTCTCCAAAGTAAGAAAGCTGGTTTTATTGGTAAGGTCAAATTATAGAAAATATAAAATACATCTATGCAAACAATACAAACCATCTTCTCCCATAATTGGGAACCTGCAAAATAGTCCTAACTGATTTTATGCAGTTGCAACAAGAGTTTCAGTTGAGCCTTGGGTCCATCAAACTCGATGGTTTGACTTGAGAGTTAGTATGACCCCTTAACAAGATCATATCTCTAGAGCAGGGGTTCTCAATCTTTTTTGTTCCATGGACCCCTTTGCCAGTCAGGTAAAAACCACAGACCCCTTACTAAATCCACACTATATTGTGTATTATGTAATAAATATATCACACCCATACCAACACATCCCCACAAGAATGTTTTTTGGGTTTTGATTTTTTAAAATTTCAATTCAGGCTCACAGACCCCTTGTTAAGAACCCCTGCTCTAGAGAGCAAACATCACAGATCACAATTCTTCCTTCCTCAAAGCTGGTTGGATGTTCACTTACTGGCTTTGGGGCAATTCTCCTAATTTCTAAAATGAATTGTGCATCACTGTGGGTAGAGAAGGGGTAGCATGCCAGACAGCTGGGTACTTTCACAGGTGCCAGACAGCTGGGTAGTTACACATGGGGGAAGCAAACTTGCCAGGACAGAGAAGTTTTAAAGATTAATCATTGGTACTTTTCATTAATGATGAGTCATTAGTGATAAATCATTCATGATCCTCTTCCCAATGATGATGGATAAAGGGATCTATCAGAATAGAGGAGCTCTGAGCAAAAGCTGGGATGACAGCCACTAGGAGAACTAAGCTCCAGGACTCACTGGAGGATAAACACATGAGTTGAATAGGAAATACAGCTCTCCTACAAGAGCCACAGCACCTTTCAAAACATTTTTTACAATGCCATCTAGTGGAGACTAAAATTTCTGCACAATATTCCCAACACTTGGGTTCTAGTCCTTGCCCTTGCAGCTGGAGCCTCTTCCAGCTCTAAAATCCCAGGACACCTTTGCTCATTTTTATAATAAACATTATTTATAAAACAGTTTCAGGTTTACAGAAAAATTGCACAGAAATTTCCCATGTACTCCCTAACACATATATACTATCCCTGTTATTAACATCTTGCATTAGCGTGGTACATTTGTTACAACGTTGGTATAGTACATTTGGCACAATTGATGAACCAATATTGATACATTGTTAGTAACTGAGGTCCATAGTTTACAGTAGGGTTTGCTCTTTTTGTGTTGTGTGTTGTACAGTTCTATGGCTTTTGAAAAATGCAAATGTCATGTATCCATCACTATGGTATACAGAATAGTTTCACAGCCCTAAAAATCCCGCGTTCTACCTAGTCACCCATACCCCCAACTGGCCCTCACTCTAAATTTGTGGCAACCACTTATCTTTATACTGTCTCCATAGTTTTTCCATTTCCACAAAATCACATAATTGGGGACAAACAGTATGTAGACTTTTCAAATTGGCTACTTTCACTTAGCAATATATATATACGGTTCCTCCACAGTTTTATTTTATTTTTCATATTTTTGCTTTATAGTTCATTTCTTTTTCTCACTGAACATTATTCTGTTTTACTGATGTGTTGCAGTTTGCTTATTCTCTCAGATATTGGTTATTTCCAATTTGGGGCAATTATGAATAAATCTATTATAAATATTCATGTGCAGGTTTTTGTATAGAAATGCAAACATCTTTTTTTTTGCCATTAAATTGACCTTTAAGTCTCCTTTTCTTTTTCTCTCCATAAAATGGAGAGAAACCATAACTGCCTCTCAGGGTTGTTATGAGGATAAAATGAAACAAGGGCGGTGGACTTGGCTCAGTGGTTTGGGCGTCAGTCTACCACATGGGAGGTCCCCAGTTCAAATCCTGGGCCTCCTTGACCCATGTGGAGCTGGCCCATGAGCAGTGCTGATGCGCACAAGGAGTGCTGTGCCATGCAGGGGTGTCCCCCACATAGGGGAACCCCACACGCAAGGAGTGCGCCCTGTAAGGAGAGCCGCCGAGCACGAAAGAAAGTGCAGCCTGCCCAGGAATGGTGCTGCACACACGGAAAACTGACACAACAAGATGATGCAACAAAAAGAAACACAGATTCCCGTGCCTCTGACAACAGAAGTGGACAAAGAAGACTCAGCAAATAGACACAGAGAACAGACCCCCCAGGGGGAGAGGTGAAGGGGAGAGAGAGAGAAAGAGAGAGAGAAAAGGAAATGATATATTTTTAAATGCCAAAGTCAGAGTAATGGAGAATGGAAGAAGAAGACAAAACATATTCTTGAAATGGGAAAGGGTAAAGATGCTAAACAGTAAAGATGGACTAGCCTTGAGACACAGATGGCCTGGTGTGGTAGAGACACCACGGATTTTGGAAGTGATTAAAGTGGGCCAGAAGCTTGACTGCACTACTTATTAGCTGTGTGACAACAGGCAAAATGTTTGCCCTCTCTGAATCTTTGATCCCTCATATATAAAATGGTGAAAGCTACACCTATCTAACATGGATAGTCTTAAAATTAAATGAGAAAACAAGTGCAGCACTTGACAAAAGAAGAGCTTATAGATATTAACAACCTTCTCATCTTCTCTATTAAAACCCTCAGCTGATCTTAGGACTCAAATAATTTGTTCTCTTTTACTGGACCACTTGAACTATGTTTTGGCTCTTCCAAATCTTTCTGATCCCTTCCCCCATAACTTTCTGCTCTGACAGTCTTCATCCCAAGGGAATCTATTAGATCCAAACTGAGTGCCCATACTTGTCAGGATTCTTGACTCGTGACCAGAAGATAATGTTCTCAGTAAAAGTGAGGAAACAACACTTGTTTTCCTGCACATTTCCTTCCCGCTCTTCTCACACCTTTAAATTTTTTTTATTTTCCTATTCCTCAGCACATCAGTCTGGTGCTCTCACAGTATGAAACATTTTTGTTTTGTTTTGTTTTGTTTTGCCTCTCTATCCTATATGCCTAAGTGAGCAATGCCTTTTTTTTTTTATTAATTTTTATTTTTTTATTTTTTATTTTTTTAGCTGGGACAGCACTAAAAGATGGCAATGTTTCAATACAATGCTGAGAAAAATAAGTATATGTCTTCTATTTCTCTGTAAAATTCCATTCTTAGTTGAAGGGGAGTGTCATAACTTCAAAAAGGTTTTCTTTATCCCTGATGTTGGTTTGAGCCTCTCAGAGACAAAAATAGTATTTTCCTCAGCAAAGGTGACTTTCCTCCCATGAAGCCCATAGACAAGTGAATTGGTTTTTCAAGCCAGAACAATTTTAGAATCCATTTATCTTCTCAGGATGATCACCTTCACCAAATCACTTTGTCATTTCTTTGCTATTGGTTTCTGCAACAGAGAAGATTGTAGGCCTTTACATTTAAAAATAAATAAATAAATTCTGCCTGTCTTCTTTGCTAAAAGAACCCCTCACTTTAGCCTTTGAAACAGAAAATATCAGATATGGAAGAACACAGTGGCATCTATGTAAAGGTAAGAGTTAAATTCTGTTATTACTTGTGGTTTATAATCTCTAGATTCGTTTTCTCCAATATTTTGACAAAATGACTTTGTCCGCAAAATTTAGTAAAGGTGAGGGAGACAATAAATCTATATTAAAAACTATTTCCACACTTATTTTTCTTCCCATTAGAACACAGAGAAAGAGGCTTGAGACATAAGTTTTACTTTTTAAAATCATATAATCAATGTACATACTGGTTAAAAAAGAAAAAAGAAAACTAAACCTCCTTCTACCTTTATCCTCAGATACACTCTGGATATATAGCTTTATTTGTATAAATATATAGGCATATATGGGAATAAATTCCTTTTGCCTTGCTTTTCTATGTATTATATTTTAAAGATCTTTTTATATTAACTCATATATTTACTTCATTTTTAAATGGCTACATATCATGAATTTTATGCATATATTGCAATTTATTTACCCAGACCCTGACTGATATTTTTTCAGAACTCTTAGTAACTAGCAGTTATAAACTATGCTTTAAAGAACATCTTTTTAAGTATATCTTTGTATTTTGTATGGGTAAATCTGAATGATATATCTGAGCAGTGGAATCATTAGCCAAAGTGGTGACAGGACAGGGGAGAGAGTGTGTATCTTCCCACTTGATATGTTTACAAGTCAAATCAACAATATATCCAGTCCAACTTTTCAGAGTCTTATAGAAATAAAAAACCATACATAAGTAGCATATAATCACATAGATCTTGCCATTTTAAAATTCTCTCCCATTAAAAAGAAATTCTTTGGGTTTTGTTTTGTTTTTTAGCTTTCCCCATTTTCTCTTCTTATCCCTATAGAAGTGTAACGGAATAGCTTTGATAATATAATAACAGTGGACAGGTCCTCTAATCCAAGTGCCGTCTCCTGGTTATCCCAGATGCCATTGAGGTGTAGCTAGTCTGATTTTGTCTCTGGCTATTCTTCACTGACACCTGATGAAGTATGACTGATCTGTACTGGGTCTTGAACATTCTGTACAGATCCACAATTCATAATCATGAACTTTACAATTACCGCTGGTCATGAGTTTCCTACATACTATAATCTTCTTGTCTTAACCATAGATTTCTTCAGTCCACTTGTCTTCTAAGCAATGCCATGCCCCTCAACTAGGACACATGTGCCATGCTCAGGGTGCAGACAACTGGGAGCACCATCTCAGGCTCGTGTACATAAACACCACTCTCCCCCAAGGTTGCTCTACAGGTACAGTACTATTTTGGATAAGGCAGGGACATAGAGTACCAACTTGGGCAAATCAGGTAATCCCTTCACCTATCTTTGGTTTCTTTAGGGCAAAAATGTATAGATTAACTGAGCATAGAAATTCTACATCCCTTCACAGGGTCCCAGGTTGTTTAGGAACCTATTTTTCTACTTTTCCCTATTTCTTCTACTTTATTTCCTTTCATGGTCTTGGGAAAACTGTTGTCATCATATATCAAATCATCATATACCATGTAGGAAAACTCTGTGCTCACATGTTCAAACTTAGTTCTTGAAAGGAAAAGGGAAGTTTTTGGAATTTTGTAAACTTTATTATCTTAATAAAGCTAGTTTTTCAAGACTATTGACTTTCTATGGGCTAAAAAACCCTGATTTGAAGATAAATGATTCTTATATTTTAGGTTCTATCTGCCCTTCCTTGAAATCAACATATACTATTGATTCAATAGAAGGGGAATCTCAGAATATTATGAGTTAGTGAGAATGAAAATACGGGGAGAGTTACTCTTCTGATTTGGGTAAGTAAGCTCCTGTTGGATTGATTCTCCTGTAGACAACAACTATAAACTCTCCATAAAATATTCACACAAAAAAAGATTGAAGTCACTAGAAACTGAATTCTATAGGGGAGATTCTGTAGAGGAGTAGAAACTTGGAAGAAAAGAATAACATGAAGTGAGTTTTCCGTTGTTTATAGTGTCTTTTAAACTTAGGCTGACTTTGGCACCACTCAGGGTCTCTAAAACTCTGGGAGAAAACCCTCAGTCTTTCTGACCTGAAGAACAAGAAGAGAGAGTTTGGGAAACCACAAAATGCTGGAAAGAGAGGAGGAAAACTCAGAGAGCCAGAGGGCAAAACCCCAATTTTTGTTTATAAACCCTGCCAAGATGTTTGGATGACCCCTGAACCACACATGCACAGCACAGAAACCAGCTAGAGACATGGTTTGATATTTGAGTGCAACCAAATAAATTGCATACTACACAAAATGGTTACAGCTGCTAATGTTTAATATTTTGTATGTGCCAGGCATGCTGAGAAGTTTAAATGAATTATCTGAAATAATTTTTATTAAAAAAAGTATTCCTATTTTAAAGATGAGGAAAATAATCCTCAAAGATGTCCTGTACCACACAACTAGTAAATGAAGAATTTGGAATTCAAATCCAGTGTAATTTTAGAATCTGAGTTTTAATATTCTATTCTTATAGGATAGGGGGAAAAATGTATCTTCAATTTGTTCTTGTTGATAATTTTAAGGTGGTTTTATGATTATTGTTGTAGATTATTTCTACACCCACTAGTCTGAGTTCTCAGAAAATAGAGTGAATCCTACAAATAAAGCAATTATGCTCTAACATTCAGAAAGGACTGTAAAGGCAACCAGATAGCCTAGACTTGAGTTGTTTGGCTCTTTAATGAAGCTTACATAGCTTTGCTTTCCAAAATCTGTAACACAATGCCTTTTGGATCAAGTACCAAGAAGCACATACTCTAGAATCTGAAGGGGCTAGAATACAGCTAATTAGGTGACCATTAGGATAATCGAATGTCTGTGTTAATAGGAGACAATTCTACTGGCCTTCCAGGCTTGCCTGCCAATATGTTTTTTCTTAGCCAAGCAGAACTATTGGAAGGTTTAAGTGTTTTATGTTGACACATTTTAATTTTCATGGGCTCTATAAAGGCCAAAGTGGTTTACTGAATGGCTTGCTGTGGTTGTATTTTCTAGCCACATCCAAGTCCATGGGGTCTTAGAATTGATTTTTTTCCCTGCCCTAGAGAGAGAGTGTGAGCAGACATAATCCAGAGGCACATGTACGTCCCTGACACATATCAATAATTTCAAGTTTAAACATTTTTGTATGAGTTTCATGGCACCCTATAGGATAACTATTAAGAAGGTAGATTGTGTGGGTAATTAGTCCTCAACAATATCTTTAATTATTATTAAAGAACTCTATGCCTCATGCAAAAACAGAAATTCAAAAGGAGCCACAAATGCTATCAAGGATACAAAAAATACAAAAGGCCCCAAGAATGAGCCACAGCTCTGGCTGACATTCAGAGCATTCATCCTCATTCCCTACTTCCCCCATCATCTCTTATTCTACTCCCATATCAGCTAACAGTATTTTTTTTTAACAGCAAAAAGAGGAGTTATTTTTTCAGGCCATCTCCATGTTATCTTAGCAGGTAAATAAGTATCAGGGAATCCCCATCTCAGCAACTATAATGAGAGAAAATCAACATGAACTCTTTAAGAGTAGGGAATACAAAAAGATGTACCTCTGAATCTTAAGCACCCAGATCAGACTGTGGCATAGTTTCTATTCCTTCGTTTCTTCCTTTCTTTCTGCCTTCCTTCCTTTTGCTCTTCTCTATTTTTCTTTCCTTCTGTCTTTCATAGTGTTTCCTTGCTTCTGTCTTTAATTCTTTCTTTTGTTCTTTCCTTCTGTTTTACATTGTGCCTTTACTTTTTCCTTCCTTCCTTCCTTCCTTCCTTCCTTCCTTCCTTCCTTCCTTCCTTCCTTCCTTCCTTCCTTCCTTCCTTCCTATCTTCTATCCATCTTGCTTTCCCACCTTATTTCATCATTCAACAAAAATTTAATGAGTGCCTAATATATTTTACAGGCACTGTCCTTGACATTAGCTATAAGGGAAAATAAGAGAGCAAAAAACTCTTGCCTCTTAAAGCTTACAATCTAGCTGTTGGAGTCACTGAATGGTTGTGGATTGAATAAACACTTCCTTCATTTTGTGGCTTTTTGTATTCCTAAATAGAATGGTTGGAAGAAGTATTAGTGCCAGATGGCTCTAAAGAATAATGCTTCTGGTACAGGGGTCACCCACTACAAAGTCCTACAGGATGAAAGAGGTGGGAAAAAAAAAATAACAGAAGTAGTTCACATCCAAATGTAGGAAAGGTAGGGAGTGTGGTACATTGGAGAGCATAACTCTATCTGAATTGGGCAAGTGCTACACAGCTCCCACTGATGGTTTGCATGCAGGGATGTGGCCCCATATTGCTAGATCTTTAAGTTCTTCAAGAGAAACCAGAATTATCAATTGTGGTGTAATTACCTAGTTGTTAAAACACCATGTGAGCCAAACAGAAAACATCTGAGAGCTAGATGCAGCCAGTGAACTTCCAAGTTGGGACCATTTTTCTAACTTTTTGCTACTCTCAGTTTGTTTTGGGAGAGAGGCCTTCCCATCAAATTCATGACAAAACCATTGTGACAACTTCCTCTACCACATCAAATGGAGTCTTGACCAAGTTTCTTGGTCACATCCCAAGGAAATACAGTGCTTTTGACTGGTCATAACTGTGGTTATCAATCTAATCCTTTAGACCTCTCTTCCATTTGAATACATGGGTCACAACAAAGTTCTGGCCACCCTCTAGAGCAGCATTGCCTAAAATGTATTCTATTCAATTCTAGAACTGACAGGTTCAGTGGGGAAAAGGAGGACATCCCATATTTTATATGCTTAGACTATACAGCAAAATATACTATACACAAATACACACACACACACACACACACACACACACACACCTTTCACCATTTCATTTTGGAAATTCACAAAGAAACTAGCTTATTAAAAGGCTCTAAGAAGTTATCAGTATAGAATCTTGATGATCCCTAACTAGTATTTTCCAAAAGTATTTAACCAAGGAACACTTTTCTTTTAAAATATCTATTTACATATGTCCAGAACATGCTTTGAACATTGTTGGTTGGAAATAATCATATGATTTCCCCACAAATCTCAAGTCATATTTACTTAAAATAACATTTTTTATTATGTTAATATATATTACGAGCAGCTTAAGATTTTTGCATTTTCTCCTACTGAACTTCTTTTTTAAGATTTATTTATTTATTTCTCTCCCCTCCCCCCCCACCCTGGTTGTCTGTTCTTTGTGTCTATTTACTGTGTCTTCTTTGTCCGCTTCTGTTCTTGTCAGTGGCACGGGAATCTGTGTTTCTTTTTGTTGCGTCATCTTGTTGTGTCAGCTCTCCATGTGTGTGGCACCATTCCGGGGCAGGCTGCACTTTCTTTTGTGCTGGGCGGCTCTCCTTATGGGGCGCACTCCTTGCACGTGGGGCTCCCCTACGCAGGGGACACCCCTGCATGGCAGGGCACTCCTTGCACGCATCAGCAATGCGCATGGGCCAGCTCCACACGGGTCAAGGAGGCCCAGGGTTTGAACCGCAGACCTCCCATGTGGTTGATGGACGTCCTAACCACTGGGCCAAGTCTGCCACCTCCTACTGAACTTTTTAATAGCTTAAGGCCTAGTCCATTGTGGGATGGACTGTTGTGAATACCCATTATCCACTGTGCAGTGTGATCATCACACAAACTTATATAGCACTTCACATATTACAGAGACTTTTCACAAATGCTTCTTCAGTTGACTCTTGCAACAAACCTATCAGACAAATTTTAATTTCCCTGTTCTCTGTTTGTTCATCTCAAAAAGGGGAAGATAAATGATTTGTCTAAAGTCATTCACCTTATAAATGTAAGATTGTGATTTTATTGGCTCCTGGGTCACAGCTACTTCAAAACTCTCATTTCGACCCTATATTCCAGATGACCCAGAGTTCCTACATGCAGTATTACATTTCCAGACAGGTGCATGAGCATGAGGCCATGAGCATTGTCTATACTGATAATGGTAGTAATAAAAGGCACAGACTCAAGTTTAGAAAAGAGGCCCATCAAAAATATGTAATAAGTATATATTCGAAAGACAGAACAACAGAGTACATTGTAGAACTCCTTGACTCCTCTGTAAAAAGCAAAGCACTCTATCAGTTCAAACATTTGCACATGAAAGTAATTGTGGTGGGGAAGGTTGGGAAAATGAATGATATCTATTTCTTACCTTGAAGTAACTGGGTAAGAAAAGTAACCAACAACATCAAGGCAAGATATATAACCTATATTAAAAGGAGACATTCAAAGGAGAGAGAAAATGAGGCAGCTCAAATAAGGATGCTAAGAACTGCCAAAAGGTCACTGAATTTCAAACCTGGGAGATGATTGGTGACTCTGGAAAGAGCAGGTACAGTAAAATGATTACAGTCGAAGTAGATCATACAGGGTTAATGTTTAAGTAATTATACCTGAAAACATGCACCTCCATTCAAAATGAAGTTTAGCGTTTATCACCATTTGGTCAGAAATGACAGAGCTTAGGCAAAGCTTTATGACTTATAAAATTGCAATGTATTAAAAAAAATGCTTTCATACCTTCCCTCTTTTCACCTTGCAGAGAGCAGTTAAATGCTGTATTTTTCCACAATCGTGCTTGAGTTTGTCTCTGCTGTATTTGAACAGGAATTGAAGGATGCTCTAAAAATTCCTCAGCTTGAGTAGTTTTTCCCCAAGACAAAGCAGCTTCCTGTAGCTTACTGCAAAGTGCATTTTCTCAGGGCACTTCCATGGTGTTAACCAGAACAGGCTGTAGGGAAGTCTTATAGATCCCGAGATGCAGTTTCCTAACACTATTCTCCTTCGGACCTGACAGCTAGAATAGTGTACAGCCCTGAAACTCTGGGACTGGGAAGGCCCAAGGGCAGCCCTGAGGGAACCTGGGGAGGTTTTGAACCCAGCACTCCCTGCTCATTGTCTCTATCTTTGCACCTAGCTCACTGCTGGCCTCAGATGTCTTCACCAAGGAAAATAAAAGCACAGTATCAACAGCAGCAACAAACTGCTGCTGAATAAGGCAGCATAGACTGCATAGACTGAATAAAGCTTGAATGTCTTACAGATAAATAATAATAATTTATGCCAAAAGACTCCCTATAAACTATTCACTTGACAACCTGGAATATTCCATCAGTCATTTCTAGTCATTTGCTACTCATCCTTTGAAGTTCTCTTCAAATCTGTCCTTTATTTTTCTGAGAAGCCTTCCTAATTGTTGCAGTCCACAAACCCTCTCAAGGATCCATGTTTAAATGCACACTGCCTTGACTGTTTTCCAAATATTTCCAGTTTGACTTTTGCTAGTCATTAAAACCTAAGCACCCTGAAAATATTGGGAGTAGCTATGTACTATGTGCAAGTGTATTCCAAGTTTTTAACACTGTACCATGCTCTCATAACTGCCTTATGTGACTGGAACTATCATCTCTGATTTAGGGATGCAGAAACTGAAGCTCAGAGGTTCCCCAAGTCCTACAGTGAGAAAATTATAGAGCCAGGACTTGATGTTATCTATGGAGAAAGAGCAGCAAATAAAAATCCTTTGGAAAATAGAGCCATCTAACATGATCAGTAAAGGCAAGGGCTAAATATGTTACTGAGATCAGGGACAATGTAAAAGATAAGCCTTTCTTTGTGCAACCTCCTCAGTAAAAAAAAACATATATATATATATATATATATATACACACACACACACACATAAAGACATGTGACATATTATAGACACTTCAGACTTCATGATAGCAATAAAACCAAGGTTTGCTGAAACATCTCTACTGTCCCCAGAACAGCACACATAAGGTCTCATGGGAACAGTGACTACACAGTCTAGTTTTCCCAACAGCTCAGATTTGTGGCTAGGGGCCTGACATAAATATTAACAGTATGTTCTTTCTCTTCCAAAAAGTCCCAGTTTGGATAATAATTATAGGGCTACCCTACCATTGGTGATTGTGACAGTCTGAATATCTTTTATGAATTCCAAAAAGAGAGATTGTGAACTAAATCCATTTCTGTGGTATGAGACCCTTTCAATTGGACTAGTCAGTGAGGAATGACTCAAGTTGAGTGTCCACCCTCCTGCAGGATCTGATAAAAATGAAGACATGGAAAAAGGCTCCACCATATTTTCTTCTACCATATGAGAGAAAGGAGAAGCTCAAAGAGTTGAGGCCCAGGGAGAGATGAACCATATGCCTGATAGCCTGCAGCTGAACTTGGGAAGAAAGCAGAGCAGCTGAGCCTGAGAGAGAAGGCCCAATGTATTAGTCAGCCAAAGGGATGCTGATGCAAAATACCAGAAATCTGGTGGCTTTTATAAAGGGTATTTATTTGGGGTAGAAGCTTATAGTTACCAGGCCATAAAACATGTTACTTTCCTCACCCAAGTCTATTGCCATGTGTTGGGGCAAGATGGCTGCCAACATCTGCCAAGAGTTCAGGCTTCCTGGGTTCCTCTCTTCCCAGGGCTGCATTTCTCTCCAGGCTCAGCTGCTGTGCTCAATCCACAAGGCCAGCTGTAGACTGTCAGGCAAATAGCTCTGTCTCTCTCCCTGGGGTTTCTGCCAAGTGTAAGGAGCCTCTCTATTCCTCTGTGTTCTTCTCCTATGTGTTCACTTCCTGAGCTCCAGCTTAAAACTCCAGCATCAAAAACTCCAACATCAAAACTCTTTTTTTTGCCATGTCTTTTATCTGTGAGTCCTCACCCAATCAAAGCCCTAATCATAATTTAATTACATTCAGGTATAGACCAGTTTACAAACATAATCCAATATCTATTTTTGGAATTCATAACTATATCAAACTGTTGCACCTAGTAAGAGACAAGCCCTAGGCCTAGTTGCCCACAGCTGAGCTCCAGGAGACAGCAGAGCCAGGAGGGGAAGGCAAGGACCTGGACAGAGATCACCACCATCTTGCTTCAACACATGGCAGCTGACTTTGGTGAGAAAGCACCTCGTACAGTGCCTTGAGTTGGACTTTTCATGGCCTTGGGACTGTAAGCTTTTACCCCAAATAAATCCCCTTTATAAAAGTCAACCCATTTCTGGTACTTTGCATCAGCAGCCCTTCAGCAAACTAAAACAGTGATTTCAAGTGCTATGACTTTTACTCTGAATAAGATGAAAAACCCTTAGAGAATTTTAATCAGGGGAATGACATAAGCTAACTTATACTTTAAAAGAATCACTCCAGCTACTGGGTTGAGAATAGTTGTTAAGGGTTCAAACAGGAAGACCAGTGGGGAGGCTATTGAAATAATGCAGGGAAAAGAAAAGGGTAGCTTGGACCAAGGAGTTGGTGATAATGAGAGAAGTAGCAAATTCTGGTTATATTTTGAGAGTTGAGCTGATAGGATTTGCTGATGGATTGGATGTGAGATGTGAAATAATGAGAGAAGCTCATCTGTGTTCTAAGTATCTCTATATGTTCTTAGTGCTTATTTCTGGCCTTGACTTTTTACCTGAAGAAAAAAATAATTTTTGTTTTGCTTTTGAAATAATTTCAAATTTACAGAAAAATTTCAAATTCAGTAATTTGCATCCATAAATCTTTCACCCATCTTCCCCAAAGATTACTCCAAGATTTAGGGCCAGAGCACCTTCTTGCACAAGAAGACAGTACTTGATACCTTGAGAAAAACTTTACCCCCAGTTTGACAACTCATTAAAACTGGTGTTACTTTTTGACTTCTTCATTCCACACCTAAGAATCTATTCTAAACACACAGTGGCTTAATGGAACCAAAAAAGATATGTTTATAAGAATTACAACATGTCTAGATAATGCTGTATGATAATGCTATAATACAGCATTATCTAGAATAGAAGAAAATGTAGATTTTCACCCTTAGGAAATAGGTTTTATAAATTATGGCATAGTAACAAGATTCAGGAAAGCAGGATTTTTTAAAAAAAACTATATAGAAACATGGAAAATTACATACACAATGACTTAAAATATACTATGGAGTAAACAGTCTATTGATTACTATGTTGTAAAAATGCCTATGTATATGAAAGCTAACATAAAAAATATTCACAGTAGTACAATGGTAGAATAATGGGTCACATGATTTTAAAAATGTTGCTGATTCTTGTTTTAGTCTGTTCCATAACAACAGAAGGGGAAATGTCTGACTCAGGAAGACCTTCCACTTTGATTCAGTAAGCCAATTTCCTCCTTTTCCTCCTTTTTTATCTCCTTTTCTTCCTCTCTCCTATACTCCTCAGTTCATAGAATAAGAATGAAAAAAGAATCAAGGAAGGGAAGAAGAAGGTACGACACAAAGGTGAAGAATAGGAACCACTTGATTTTGCCTTTGAAATGTTTCTTATATTCAACCAGGCATATATTTGTCTCCATTCTATGATGCTTCCCTCATCCAATCACTACCCTCCATCCGCTGGACTATGGTAAAACTACCTAGTAGATCTCCCTGCTTCTACTCATGAGACCACCTCCCCACAATCCTTTTTCAGCACAGTAGCTAAAGTTCTTAGCTTGCCAAAGGGCTACCAATGCAAAGTACCAGAAATGTGTTGACTTTTATAAAAGGGATTTATTTGGGGTAATAGAATACAGTTCCAAAGCTGTGAAAAGTCCAAATCAAGGTACCATCAGGGATGCTTTCTCACTAAAGTCAGTTACTGTTGACCCTAGTGTCCAGCCACATGGTGATCAGTCATATGGCAGGGCTATCTCCTCAGCCTGGGCTTATCTGCTCAACCTTGGCTGCTCCATAGGCCCAGCCTCTTAGGGGCTTCATGCTTAAGTTTGGCTGCTAGGAATTCCTGAGTCCTCTCTTACATTGCAAGGTAAAAATGGTGGCTTCATTTTCCTGTTTGTGTTTCTTTCTTTGTGTCTTTGATGGCAGATCCCACAAAAGGGCGGAGACTCAACCTGAGTCATACATCACTGACATAGTCCAATCAACAGGGGGCCACACTGACAGGAATGAATTAGTTCAAAAGCATATTCTTTCTCTTTTTGGGATTCACCAAATTCAAACTGTCAGAGTAAACTTTTAAATATATATCAGATTATATCACCACTCTTGCCCTAAAATCCCCAGTAGTTTCCACTTCCATACTTCTTAGCAGGGCCTAGTACATCCATTTTCTGGGAGCCCCTAGACCATTTCAGGGGATCTATGAGGTCAGGACTACTCTCTTAATGCTAAGATAAGACCTTATTTGCCTTTTCACACCCATTTACTCACAAATGTACCAATTAAATGCAGAAGCAGATATGAGAATCCAGCTGTCCTCTATTAAGATAGTCATTAAAAAGATCTACAAATATCTTTTCACTAAACATTTTAGGTTTTAGAAAATGGAGGTTCTTTTCATTAAAAATTAAATATTGTACATTTGAAATAAATAAAAAATAAATATTTTTAAAATTTCTCTGTTTAACTTCCAGTATGGTACATATCAATTCATATTACCCATGTAAACAGAAGCTCTTTGGGGTCATTGATAATTTTGAAGTATGCAGAGGGGTTCTGAGATCAAAAAGTTTGAGAACCTTTGGTGTAGAAACTGGAACTTACATAATCTGGCTCTTGGTTACCTGTATGTATAGGCCACACTAGCCTTCTTTCTCTCTCTCATGAATGCCAAGCATTATTCCCTTCCTCAGAACTTTCACATTTCCTGGATCTTTCCCCCAATGCTCATACTCCTGATTTTTGCATAGTAGCTCCTTCATATTGTTAAGGTGTCAAATCAAGTCCTATCTCCTTAGATCCTGCCACTTCCCTTTCCAGGGTTCTCTGTCATATTACTCAACTTTATTTTTATTATAATGATAATGGCTATCTGAAATAAACAAACATATTTCTCATCATTTTCCTCTCACTATACTATAAAAACTCCATTAAAAAGTATTATTGTTTGTATTGTTTTGAACTATATTCGCAGCACCTAGATTAGTGCTCTGCTCAATATGTTATTGTTGAATAAAAGTCTGATTTGCATTTTCCCAGCCTTTGCTCATCACCACCAAAGCAGGCCTTCCTTACCACACACCCACATTCTCTCAATATCCAAATTAGCTGGCTTCACTAACTCCAATGTCTTATTCTCTAAAGGAGATTGATCACCACTTTTGCCACAGCACAATTCTGTACAAACCTAAAATGGCACCCCATTTCCTATCACAACAAATTCAGAATCTTTGGCATGATCCAATTTCCTCTTTTTTTCCATCTATATTTCCTCCTACTCATGTATAACCATTCCTCTATTCAGGTCAGCTTCTTCAATCTCCCACAAATAGCCACACTCATTTCCAACTCCCCATTTTAGTTTTCATGATTTTTTTTCCCCAGACATTACTCTCCACTTCCCCAAATTGTATTTATCCTCCAACATTCAATTCACATGTCATCTCTTCTATTGGGGCCATACAGGATAAGTCAGGCACTATTGATGTCCTTTTATTCTGTACCAATTTCACACAAGGATTAGAACTCAGTGTCTTCACATGCATTAACTCCTATCATTTGTTAATGTTTTTCTGGAAAACTGTTGAGAAAGATTCTGAATCTCATAAAGGAAAGAAATGCCATGATTTATTAGTGATAGCAGCCTGGGAGGAGGGATATGGCTTTAGCATTTCCTTATGGATTCCCAAGCATCAGTTCCATAAAATCTCATATTTGTGTGGCTAATATAGTCCACTATTCCAATCACCCAGTCCTTTCTTAGTATGGAGACATGGAGTAACTTGAATCCTGAATCAGCAAAAGTTCTATTAGCTTCTCTAACCTCCTTCTAACATCAAATCACAACCCAGAAAAACATTATGGCCTAGCTTCATCCATCCACATTTTAGCTCCCTCCTCCCTGACAAACAGAGAAATAGTTCTGGATACCAGGTGTAGGCTGCCTCAGTTTTCTTTATCTACCCCAAGTCTGCATTGCAGAAACATCTAATCTAGCTCTAGTAGCAACTTTATTTATCCTCCTTTTTCCCCAATACAAATATCAATTTTCCCACTTATTACTAACACCATCATCTAAATGGTAAATTTCCTGAGGCTAGCATTTGACTCTATACCCCACTCCCCACAACACTTTTTACCCAGAAGAGAACAGTGCAAAGTAGGTGCTTAGTTTATACTAGTTGAATAAAAAAGAGAGAAAGCAGATTCTTTCCTTATAGTTTTGAGGCTTATGTAGACTGGTTTCTTTTTACATAAATATGAAAGCATTTTATCATGACATAAAGGAGAGTACAATGATTCTGGGATACTTTATTTTCCATAATTAATTCTACTTGCCATGTTTACAAGCTTCACCCCCTTTTAATGGGATGTCATCCAGATAGCAAAAATCATATTAGTATGGAGATTCCAGTAGAGTTGAAAGCTAGAAAAATTAATGTTACCATGGACACTCTCAAAGGACAAAACATCAGGAGAATGTCTGTATACCATTGGTGGACAGTTCAGTTACAGCTATCCTCATCTACTTTTCTTTTATCTGAAAAAATGCAATATCCTGGTTTACCTAGTTCTGTGATCCCAGATGCTCACTTATTCTCTCTGGATTGTGGCTCCCTCATCTATTAATGGAGGGAGTGGAGGGAGGAAGTGTTTAAAATTTCTTCCAGCTTTTAAGTCTGTGATCCATCATCTAAATTGATATTTTAAGTATTGAATCTGCAAAATGAAATTATTTCAATTAATATTTAATACAGAGAGTATTCCATGATGAAGGATTTGCTTGGATTTTAAACATTTGGAAGAAGCAGTTGGCTATTCTAGAGCATATACTTTAACCAGCCTACCTACCTACACTTTTGGAAAACAGTTAATAATTGCAGAATTGAAGAAATTGGATTTGATCACAATCCTTACTGCCACTCAGTATATTCTTTGCCAGTGCAGAGTGACTTTTTCACGATTTTACTGCCTCCTCATTCCAAATGCAATTTCAAAACCTATAAAGTCAGAGCTGCCACTGAAGCAGGAGATTTTCTTTATCAAATAATTCAAACTTAAAAGTCCCTTCTCAGTCCTTCATTTGCTCATGTCATAATCTCTACTTCTGCCTCTGCCCTCTGCAGCTGCTTATAATCAAACCATGATTATATGACTACCCTTCTCTCTATCCAAATATTTGAGGCCTCTTTCTCCTTTCCTAAGCACTCAGGACTCAAAGCCTCTCCCAATTGTAACAAATACCTCCCTTAATGAAACAAAACTTGGATCCTCCAACTTTCTCTTTGGAACGTGTGTTAGTTTGCCATACACTATAACAAATACCATACACTGGTTTAACTCAACAGGAATTCCTTGGGAAGCTAGAAGTCCAAAATCAGGGTGTTGGTAAGGTCATACTTTCTCCCAGAGTTTGTAGTGTTCTGGTGAGGGCAGTCCTCCATCACAAGGCTTCAGTCTTCTATACTCTGACTTCTTCCTGGGACTTTCTCTGATTTCTGGCCTCTTTATTAAGCCTACAGTAATACAGATTAAGACCTATCCTGATTCAGTTTGACCATACCTAAATAGGATCTTAGATGATCCTATGTGCAAATGAATACACACCTTAACTGTTAATACATCTTCAAAAGGTCCTATTCACAAATGGGTTCACACTTACTGGAGCATGGATTAAGAACATGCCTTTGTGGAGTACATGTTTCAGATCCCAAAAGTCCACCTTCTGGACCCCAAAAAGACATGATTTTTCCCCACTTGAAAAGTATATTCACTCCATCCCAATATCCCAAAAACCTTAAGTCATTTCAGTAACAACTCTTAGTCCAAAGTCTCATCAATATCAATTACATCTAAGCCCTCTATCAATCAGAAACAGATTAGGCATCACCATCCCCAAATGCTGAAGATTCAGGAATGGACAAACATAAGGGGGAAATGCAACAATAGGCTAAAGTAGACTTATTATTATTCTAGCAATGGAAGAACATGTAACATTTTTATGAAGGCAGTTGCCACCAGAAGTTCTGTGAGAAGGACAGGGAAGAATAGGTATAGCATGGGGCATTTTGGGAGCATTGGAATTCTCCTGCATGACATTACAATGATGGATTAGGCCATTATACATTTTTGTCAAAACCTATAAAATGTGTGGTGCGAAATGTAAACTGTAACGTAAACTATAAACCATGGTTAATAGCAATGCCTCAATATGTGTTCATCAATTGTCATAAATGTACCACCCTAATGAAAGAGGTTGTTAAGAGGAAAAGTGTGGGATGGGGAGGGGGTGAGATATATAGGAATCTCCCTATATTTTTAATGTAACATTTGTGTAATCTAAAACTTCTTTCAAAATAAAATTTTTAAAAGCCAGTTACAATTGTGATCCATCCTAGAGCAAATTCCTCTCCATTTGTTTTATCTTGTGAAACCCAGAAAATAAGTTATCTGCTTTCAAAATTCAATGGTAGTATGGCATAGAATAAACATTCCCATTCCAGAAGGGAGAAACTGGAGGGAAAATAGGGGTCTTGGGTCACAAGAAAGTCTAAAATCCAGCATGGCAAACTCCATTAGATTCCAAGGTCTGAGAATCATCTGTGAATTGATGCTTTGTCCTGTGGGCCTGCTAGAGTGGCAGCCCCACTCTCTCTAAGGGCTGGGGTAATTACCAGGCAATCCCTGAAGACTGTGGCATAGACCCCATCCAGCATCCAGGCTCTCCCCAAACATGAGAGCAGAAGACTTTTTCTCTTGGTCAATGGAGATCTCTTCAATCCAGACCTCTGCTTCCATGTTCATGCCCTTCGAGTCATTTCCCTTCATTTCATTCCATCTCCGTCCCTTTCATTCTAAGGTGGCAGTATTGGTTTTCATACAAAAATATCAAAAACCTTGTTCATTTTCTGTGCAGTTCAAAAGGTTCCAACTCGTCAGACAAAAGATCTGTCACGGATACTCCCTAGATAACTGTATATTCAATTCTGACTTCCTCTGAGCTAGTTGACTGAATCAATAAATCTTATGCCTAATCTCCTTATCAAACAGCTATTCAGCCAAACCCCGGTATGGGGATTCATCTTCTGGAAACCTAGGGAAGGACCTGATAGAGTTGCTTGTGGCCCTAGTCTCAGAGCATACCTGGATAGGCTGAGAATTTTCCAAATCACCAATTCCTGGCTATTTTGTGCTTAACATTTCAGTCCTCAGATTATTCCTTTCTTGTTTTACTACAAAGAGCAAGGAGAAATCAGCCAACACCTTCCACACTTAACTTGGCAATCTACTCAGCTAAATATCCAAGTTCATCATTTACGAGTTCTTCCTTCCATCTGACATCAGAACAGTTTGCCAGGTTCTCAGCTACTTTATAACTAGGATGGCCTTTCCTCCAATTTCAATAGGAATTTGTTGGCTCATAGTTTGGGAGGCTAGAAACTCAAAATCAAGGTGTTGGGAAGGTCATCCTTTCTCCTGGAGTATATAGCATTCTAGTGAAGGCAGTCCTCCATCACATGGCTATCTTTCTCCTCTGTGGCAACTGGCTTCTTCCTGTGGCTTTCTCTTACTTCTGCTTTTATAAGGCCTCCAATAATAAGGATTAAGTCCCACCCTGATTCAGTTTGACAATACCGGAAGAATCTTAGAAAATCTTATTCATAAATGAGTCCATACCTTAACTGATAATACATCTTCAAAGAGTCCTATTTACAAATATGTTCACACTCACAGGAGTGAGGTATATGATCTAATATCCTACGGAAATATAAACTGATCTTATTATACTTTCTTGAATGCACCATAGTCTTTGGCCTTTTGCAGTTTCCTCTCAATGTTCCTCCTGTAGTTTCTTCATGCCTAAACAACCATGCCCCCAAACCTTGACATAGCTAAATTCCACTTGTCCTTCACATTCGAACCCATATATTATTATCTCACTGAAGCCTTTGCTGACCCCCAACCCCTTCAGCAACTGCCACCCTGCTCTCTCTCCTTATATGCTTTCAAAATAAACTTAATAATGATTTGAAATTATTTTTCAACCTCTCTAAACTACCTAAAAAGCACCTCTATGAGGAGAGCAACTGTGTTTATCTTGTACATTGGTAAATCTTGAAAATCTAAAACAAAAGCCTGACACAAGGGGATTCTCAGTAAATATTATTTAAATGAATGAGTAGAAGGCAGAAATGAAAGAATGAGAGACAAAGAGGCAGAGAATATGTGAGAAAATTCTGTCTTAGAGTTCTTTGATTTTGATCAGTGGTCCTAATACCACCATTATAATTTTAGCAATGGAAGTCAGGATGATGTTGTATGGAAAGAGTTAGGTTAAATTCAAGCTTTGCCATTTACTAACTCTGGAACTGAGCAACTTACCTACCCTAGTTAAACCTGATTCTTATCAAGAATATACTATGCAGGTTTACTGTGAGGATAAAATGAGATCATGTACCAAAAAAGTACATGGTGGTTACTCAATAAATATTAATAACTTCCATCTTCACTCTTTTCCCAGCCCCCACCTCAAGTGTGCTGCTGTTTCTTTAACACTTTGGCTCAAGTGTGGACAAAAACATCTTCTCTTGGTTCTCCTTAGCACATCTGAGACAGACTGGCACTTTACTAATTGCTAAGGGATAAGCAAAAGGTAATTAAATATAGAGAGCTTTGGCAGTATAAAAGCAGTCTGGCTTCCCTAGAATGGAGTTTAGATTCCGTTATAACTATTTGTTTTCCAGACTCAAAATTTCCTATCACATTCTGAATGATGTCCTAAAGGGTAAAGCAAACCTATGGAACAAACACTTCCTATTATTCACATTTTCATTCATTTATTCAAGAAATATCTGTTGTGTCAGGGAATTGATTCAGACCACCTAACCTGTAGACCATGTTGTATTTTAGACAGAAGGGAAATACCTTAGCCCAGAGACAGAAAAGAAACAGAAAGTAAGAGGAATTCAGGGAAATGAGAGTAAAATTGTGCTCCCCAATAGTTTATTTGCCAGATTTACCAAAATAAAAAACAAAAAACACACACACAAAAAACAGGATGCCCAGTTAAATTCCAACTGCCAAATTTTTTTTTAGTTTTTGGTGAAAAAACTTAGTACAGGACATGTAGTATGTCCTGACAAAGTCAATACAGGAGGCCAAATAAAATCATTAAATACAGAATGCCTGACAACTCTATCCCCAACAGAAGGGTCTATAATTAAAGACCAAGGTCTATCTTTAACATGGGTTATGAAAGGAACTTTGATCAAGGGAAGAGACTAATCATTGGCATATGTGTCATATGCAGGGTGCCAGGGATTGACTGGACAGAGAAGGACTGGGGTTTGGAGACAGTGGGAAAAGTGGAACTAATAGGGACAAAGCAAAACATCAGTGGGCTGGGAAAGAAGGAGAAACCTGGGGGAGCAAGAAGGAAATCAGGAAGCAGCTCAGCTTACTGTGCAAAAGGGGTGATATTCAAAATATTTACCAGCTGGCAAACAGGCACCAAGTAATCAGAATGGGTTAAGGTTCTAGGAACCCTTTGCCATGCTAGGCATTAACTTTTTAATTGTGGGGTCAGAGGGAGTTCAGGAGGTCCTTAAAAAGGGTCTAAGTGGCCCATTTGCCCATGTGAGAGGTCAATCAGGGGGCTCAGGGCAGAACTATTTACTCCCAGAATTGAAGTGTGTCAGTATTTCAATAACCAGTAGAGTTATATTACTGTGTACCAGAGAATATCAGATGGTGCCCAGGCAGTTTTCAGAAGGGGAAGTCTACCCATAAGTCTCAGAAACAGCCTCTGGTCTTTATTCTGAACCCTGCTGTTGTATCCTCTTTGTTCTGATTACTAAACATCTGTGGAAGGCAGTAGAACAGACTTTTTGACAGGTATCCAATGTGTTTGGAACTAGAGGAGAAGCCGAGATGGAGGCCAGAGATCAAATAATCTCACACTTACTTCTCCACTTGGCAACAATGAGATCCATATCTCCCCTTCCAGACTAGAGTCTCCAGGAGGAAAGAGACTGAGATGGGTAAACATAGTATCAGCTATAAAATGGAAAATAGCATCAGAGTAGAAAAGTTTAAATAATATTGAACCCATGCATTTGTTTTTAGTACCTACCATGTGACAGGCATTGTGCTTTGCCCTGGGATAATAAAAATACAAAAATTAAACCTAGCACACATTTATCAAATATTTCCTATATGCAATTCTGTGCTATGCATTTGACACAGTTTGCATTTAATCTTCAAAACTTCTCTGTGATGGAGATATTAATATGATGGAGTCATTTTACAGATAAGGTAAATGAGATTTGGACAGTTCCGTAACTTATCCAGAATCATACTGCTAGTAAGTGGCAGAGTCAGGACTTGAATCCATGTCCTTTCGATTCCAAAAATCCCATCTCAAATGAATTCACCATGTAATAAAGGAGAAAAAGTCACAAATAAATGGTAGCAGTGCAGGGTAATAAGGGACCTGATAGAGGGAAATGAAAGGTACCTAGAAATCCAAAGATGAACACCTGGTCCAGCTTGGGGTACCAAAACAGCTTCTCAATATACCACAAAGAGATGGTATTTGAGCTAGACATCAATCCCAAATGATTCCCTAATCATTCCAAAATTAGCAACTACCCACACTGACTAATTTCCTTAAATATACCAGAGGCAAAGCACTTAAGAAATGATTACACCATTTGAGAATTTCAACAAACTGCCGACAAGACAAGGTAATAGGGAAAATATAAATCTTGGTGAACAACTTTAAAAGTGTAATGGGGCACATGGTGAGCATCCCAATTATTATTATATATCTTGTCATGGTGATCAATGTTTCAGAATATAATTTTGCTGAAATAATATCTGTCTTGTCAAAAATACAACTTGTAGCTGCCATTAAGTAGCTGTGTGCTGCCTGGCTCCCTGTAAGAAAAGGAGATGTTAATTCTTAGAAATGGTAAGAATGGCATAAGCAACTGAGAATTAAATAGTTACGAAGTAACGGGCTCCCCTTCGAGTGCTGTTCTTGGGCTCAGACAATTTTCCTATCCATCAGGAGAAGATAGTCTTAAAAATAGATGAAATAATTTATGGGTAAGGGGATGACAGGGTAGACCTGCATAAACATTACCATAGTCTTCGTGACCGTACTTCTCATCCCAGCCCTCTCACTAAGTAGGAGTGTGATCTTGGGCAAGATATAGTACTTAACCCTCTGAATCTGTTCCTCCTTTATAAAAAGAATCCAGCATCAGGACTTCATCATCTCTAACCTTCTTTCTTTCTCTAAACCATAAACTATTTACCAAGTCAAATTTTCTATTAATATTAGAAGCATCATTCACCTAAGGAAGGAACTTGAAAAATTCAAGAAACTTGAAGAATTCATCAAGAGATGATCCATTCAGAGTAATCACATTCTTTAGGAGAGTATTTTTAATGACAAAGTATTGAATATTGGCTTTCCACCTTTTTCTCACAAGCCAGAAAAGGCTTACCAAGGCAAAATAGCATACTCTCAGATTTTCAACTAGGTCCCACATCCGTTTCAAAAAATGAAATTATGTGAATACAGTGCTCAGCATAGGAGCTGGCACTTTGTGTCTGGTTAATAAAGATTAGGTCTTCCTCTCATTTTCCAAAGGATCCTACTTGGTCTGATATTTAGTCTTGCTTGGTCTGCCTTTTAGACTTGCCTTTCCTACAGAGAGATTCTCTGGTCTCTGGATGAAATTATAACTGGAAGATACCTGGAAATTTTCCTGATTAAAGATCTCTAATTAGTCTAAGAGACCAACTCTGCTGACAATTGGCCAATATTTGTCTCTGAGGTCCAAATAAACAACACCCTTCATCCCTTCCTGAGTTCTGAAAATTTTGAGAAAGAGAATCAAAAATAAAGCAGAAGTGGAAGCGGCTGTGGCTCAATCAGTTGGGTTCCCATCTACCATATGGGAGGTCCTCGATTCATGTCCCAGGACCTCCTTGTGAAGGCAGGCTCACCCACACACCACAGAGAGCTGCCGGCCCACAAATGCCATGGAGAGCTGACTCAGCAAGATGATGTAACAAAGAGGAGACAAGTAAAAACACAGAAGAACATGCAGCGAATGGACACAGAAAGCAAAACAAGTAAGCCTCAAGAGGGAAGCAGAATACAAAAGAAAATACAGACACACAGAAGAATGCACAGAGAATGGACAGAGAGAGCAGACAGCAAGCAAGCCACAAGGGAGGGGGGAATAAAAATAAAATAAAATTTTAAAAAAGCAGAAGGAGGCTCACAAATTCCCATCATTACTGAATGGGGGCTAAGTTGGAGGACATAATGTGGCTTGAGAATTGATCTGGCCTACTAACTCATCCCAAGAAGGCTAGCCTTTCTCTACAAAAGCAGGGGTCTTGAAGGAGCCATGAAGGAATGACCTCTATAGGGAGTTTCATATCTAAGAGAGGGAATGGCAGAGCTGAGTCTAGTAGACCCAGTGTTTCTTTGCAAGTTTTAATCAGGCAAAACACTCCATCACCCAACTGGCAGAGTAGTAAAGGTTCAGAGAGAGAAGCCAAGACTATGCCTAAGGAATATCCCTCTATAAGGAAATCAGTATTGGGAAAATGGCATTCCCCTCTTCCATGCAAGGCTGTCTATCCAGAAAATCATGGAAGAAACAAATGAACAAACAAATGAATAGCCAGTCTCAGTTACGAGAGAGGAAGGGTAGAAACAGGTCCAGGAGTCAAAATTACAATGTCTCCTTTTACAACTCCAAATTTATAAATGTATGCCCTTCACATCCAAGGAGAAGGAAGTCTCAGGTTAAAGGCCTTACCATTTTGAGGTGCAAAGCTGGGGCTAATTTGCTATGGCCAGCAGAATGGAGGGGGTTGTTTTAAGGAAATAATGTCCTCTGGGATGATCACTCAGCTGAAAAATTACTTGACCAAAATACAAGCCAGGTGGCATCTCCCCAGCCCAGAAGGGGGCCAACTGCTAATTACAGTGGCTCTCTGGAGAAGTGCTTCCAACAGTATTTCTGAGTTGTTAGTTGATTAGGCTTCAGTTAAATCGATAAAGCCTCCAGGGTTAACAATCTAGAAGATACTGCTCTATAATTATAATGCACAAGCAAAGTGTTTATTATCAACTTTCTCTTGCTTTAGCTTAATTATTTAAGCACTTGTGCCTCAGTAGTTATCTTCCTGTCTCCCCAGAAGCCAATCTGCGAGGACAACTGGCAAACATTTTACCAAAGCCAGATTTTCCAACACGCAAATGAATCAAATGAGAAATGAACTTATCTCTCAATTATATTCAGGAGGAGCTCTATATATTTAGCCATTCAATGACAATTTAGTTCAGAACAGTAGGAGCTACCATGTACTGAGTGCTTATCATGTGTCACTTTCAGGGTAAGTGTTTTGCCAACATAACTCATTTAATCCTTATAACCTCTCTGCAAGGTAAGGCTTATTATCCCCATTTTCAGATGTGGAAACATGCCAAGGCAGTAAGAGAAAGAGAAAAGATTCAAAGTCAGGGTATTGGGTTCCAAAAACCTACGTCTTTACACTGTGGCACACAGTACAGGTGGGCACAGTTTCTGGCCGCTGCTGAGCCCACCTGCCTTGTTGGACACTGTATTAGTCAGCCAAAGGGGTGCTGATGCAAAATACCAGAAATTGGTTGGTTTTTATAAAGGGTATTTATTTGGAGTAGGAGCTTACAGATACCAGGCCATAAAGCATAAGTTACTTCCCTCACCAAAGTCTGTTTTCACGTGTTGGAGCAAGATGGCTGCCAATGTCTGCGAGGGTTCAGGCTCGCAGGGGTTCCTCTGGACTCAGCTCATCTGTTTTCCCCACAAGGTCAGTTGTAGACTATGAGGCTCTCTAGGCTTTGACTCTCTCCACAATATCAGCTGTAGACTATCAGGCGAACAGTTCTGTCTCTCTCCTTGGGGCTCCAGCTTCAGTATCAAACTCTAACTTCCAAACTCCAACATTAAAAGCCCCCAACCCTGTCCTTTGCCATGCCTTTTATCTGTGAGTCCCTACCTACCCAAGGGTGGGGACTCAGTGCCCTACTGGCATAAGAGGTTTACATGATTAGTTAATCAAACAACCTCTGAATCCAATATAATCTAATATGCCCAGAGGAAAAGATCAGTTTACAAACATAATCCAATATTTCTTTTGGAATTCATCGATAATATTAAACTGCTACAGACACTGTGGTACCAATTTTTTCTGAAGTTTAGACTGAGATTGTGGAGAGCTCTGATACAATGTTTATGGTATGGGGCTCTTTCTCTGAAATTTAACCTACCCCTGGCATGACTTCTTCCCCACCAATCTAGTGTTTCTGAGCAATCATGACTTGCGCTTTGCATTAACAGGCCATATGTTATAAATTCTTTCACTTAAAAAGTACTGATTGCCTACTCTGTACCTATCACTCTTTCATGGAGCCAATAATTTGACTAAGGCGCATGACATCAAGCAAATTAGTACACCTGGAATTATAACAAGACTATTATAGATGCTTGTCTTAGGACCCTTCCAAAGTCAGGATTGATCATTTTCTCTGTTCTAAGCCTTCCTTTGATTCTTGAGAGAAAAAAAAATTGGCTATTTTAAAACATCAAGAGATAGGCCAAAGGATTATGAACGGTTTTCCTTACACTTTACCCAAGGCGATGATAAGCAATATTCAATGATTATTTGTACAGCTTCTCAGATTTCTGCTGGTAAGATTTTGCTTTTTTCCAAATATCCAAGCAGCTCTGAACTTTGCTTGTCAGGAATGCAAACTCCACCAATGGAGGGATGAGAACCAGTCTTGTGTTTGCAACATAAACAACTAGGAAACAGGACACAGTAATGGAACAACTATTTTTAGATTTTGAACGTAAAGCAATGCAGAAGTATGATCTATGAGAGAGGGAACAAGCAAGGTATGACATACACCTTTCTAACAGGAGGCATATTCCAGACTGCAGTACAGGGCAGGGGAAACAAAACAGAGCAAGGCAGTTTCCCTGATTTAAGGAGACAGAAATCAGAGTTCAGGAAAGTTGAGACAGCTGGACACTTTAACACCCAACAACCCCATCAGGTGTTAGTTACACATAATTTTGTATAAAAGGGGAGCTTGAGCTTTGCCTCTGTTTGCGACATTCCTCAGTCAAATCAGCAGACTGCAGGTCTCCACTTCTATGTTAATTAAGGAGAGGTGGTTATTTTTTAAATTTCTGAGTTTTTAGGAGACTTTCAGTTAAGAGCTTCCATTACAATCTCAAAGGGAGGACAGGCATGCCAATTTGATTTCTTAACTAGTTAATGTAGCTATTATAGTGTTAGCAAGTAACTGATTTTATAGACCAGTTAACCTGCCTTTTGAAATATATTTTTGGTAAATCAATTGTGGACAAAGTTATATGTCCATACTTACATTAACATTTTTTAAAAAAGCAAATTTTCAAGCACAAAATTTCTTTGTTAAAATCAAAATGCTCATTAAAACAGATTGAAAGGGCTACTCATGGACACAATTGTTTCTCATGACTAATCACTTTCATTAAAAGATAATCATGGGAAACAGATGTGGCTCAACTAATAGAGCATCTGCCTACCATATGGGAGGTCCAGGGTTCGATCCCCAGGGCCTCCTGACCCATGCGGTGAGCTAGCCCACGCGCAGTGCAGCAGCGTGCCAGAGTGCCATGCCATGCAGGGGCGCCCCCATTCAGGGGAGCCCCGTGCACAAGAAGTGCGCCCCACAAGGAAGAGCCACCCTGAATGAAAGAACAGCAGCCTGCCCAGGAGTGGCACCACACACACGGAGAGCTGACACAGCAAGATGACACAACAAAATAGATGCAGTTTCCCGTTGCCACCTGACAATGCAAGCAGACACAGAGGAACACTCAGCGGATGGACACAGAGAGCAAACAGGCAGGAAGGAGAGAAAAATAAATAAAATAAATCTTAAAAAAAAAAAAAATCACCAGCAATATTTTAATACTAAAAAAATTAAGGAAGAAAAATTCCTCTGCCTGAGGAATTATACAGAGAGTTTGAGTATTATGTGTTTCTTTTTTATCAAACAGCACTTGCTGAAGAACATGATTTTAGAGGTTCGGAGCAAGTTTATTTCAACTTTACTGACTGGCTCAACATTATAATGGTTATAATGCTTTGGGTTTCTAATAATTTATTTACCAGCCCAGGATGAAGTCAGTCCAGTTTTGTTTCCTTTTCTGTTGCTGGAAAGCAATCTGCTATAATAGCTGTGAGCTGACCGATATCACCATTGTGGTGGAGAGTCACTTCTGCATAAGCATCAACATCAGTCGGTATGCAGGCTACTGCGACACCCAGGAAGGAAATTTTCTTTGCTGCGAGGGTGCTAAGAGTCCGTAGGAGGCAGGCTTCATTAATTTTCACTTTATCAATATTTATCTCTACTGAATAACAACCATGAATCCCTTAGTCAACACTGTCTGTGTTGTGATTGGGGTTAATTACCATGATATCATTTAGATGTTTGGGCTTAGATTTGATTTGGGTAAAACAAATTGGGGCAGCCTCAGATTGATTTAAATGAGTGATTTGGTAATTCTGCATTTCAAAAGTATATTTATGCTAGCTTTGACTATAGAGAGGTGAACATGAGCCTGTGTATGTGTATATTTAATAATGGAACATTTGTTAACAGTCTTAAAAAGCCCACTGCAATAAAGGCAAACCTCTGCAATATAGATCTCACATGCATTCAAAACCAAATAAAAAAGCAGATAAATTGTAAAATCTGTTCTCTTGGCCTGCCTGAATATAGATGCCAACAAGCAGCTTAGGACATGGCCCTTACAGTCTGTTAGAATCAAAAGAAACCAGCACACCCAATCCCTTCTTTATGCCATTGGGAAAATCAGGGCATTCAGGCATTAAAACTCATCTCCTCTCTCACCGCTTCTTCAAAATAGAATAGTTAAATGGGGGAATGTTTCTTCTTTGTTGTTTTTCTGTAGCATGTAGCTGACTATGCAGGAGTTCTATAATCGGAAAATTGAAAATGGCTGCATTTTAATGGACTACACTTTATATGATATTAAATGAGTTTGAGCAATAAAACTCAGTTTACTACACAGTTTACTGCACTTTTGTTGGGATATAGACCCAGTGGCCATTTAAAGAAATGAATTAACTAAAGCCCCTTTTCTCTCTTCAAGCAAATTATTTTCTCAAGCAGAATTAAAAAAAAAAAAAAAGGCCTGAATTAAATATTGAAGCTGTGTCATATTCTCTTGGAATTAAGAATATTGCAAATACATAGAATTTAAGGCACTGGCAAAGAAGAATCTAAAAGGCAATAGAATATCCAAAATCTGATATGAGACTTCCCAAACATTTTAAACAAAGCACCAATAATTTAGTTTATGACTCTTATTCCTCTTTTAAATATACATGGAAGAGTACTTACAAGTACTTTCCTGAGAATTAAACCCAAGTGTTCATGTTTTTACCTGTCATTAATATAGCTTAAGGTTAGTAAAGGGTAAAAAATCTTGAAATTCTACAGGTCATTTCTTTTTTTATCCTTTATCTCTATATCCCTTCAAATTCTAAGTTTTAATAGGGTTTGAGAAAGATTAAATATGTGAGTACTATCGTGGTAGGGAGGAAAAAGATAGTTATATTTTCTATAATACTTCCAGTACTGTTCTAAAAAATGATATAACAGAGTACCTTTATGAGGTCAATTTCCTGAGGATAAAGATCCTATAAGCTGTCTTTTGGAAAGAAAATATTAGAGCAAGCAGTATCCCTTATCTTATTTTGACTAAGGCAACCAGAAACTTCCAGAATATCATAACCTAATTCTTCCCTTCCTCTTCAGGATCTGTTATTCAGGACCTTGTGCACAAGAACCCAGCCAAGCCCAAATTACAGAAAGCACATACCTTCAATGAGCTGGTGTATGAGACAGTGAGAGTGCCCGGCTGTGCTCACCACACAGACTCCCTGTATACGTACCCAGTAGCCACTGAAAGTCACTCTGGCAAGTATGACAGTGACACACTGTACTGTGTGAGGCCTGGGGCCCAGCTACTGCTCCTTCAGTGAAATGAAAGAATAAAAACAGTAGGCATTTGGGGCCCTGTGCCCCAAGACCTAGATATTCAAAAAGTCTGTGGATGTACAATGTACCCAGAATACAAACCCCTGTGGGCCAGGGGACCATCAGACCCGGCCGATATCTGCTCTATTATTTCTGGTGGAGGCTTCAGGAATAGAGACTGCTAAGGCCAAGAGCCATCTCCACTCCACCCTGAATTCCTGCATCTGGATTGTTCAAGTTTTGTTCAATCATGGACTGTATAAGTTGCTATCCATTTTAATAGTCTTAGAGGTCCTCTAGAGCAACTCCTTGATTTAATACATCAGAAATCCTAAACTTAAGAGGAGGAGGTCTCAAAATGATTGTCTGAGAGAATTAAATGGAACCAGCCTCCTGTTATGATTTATGGCCTGCAAGAACAGGCCCGGTGTTTCATTAGTGCTGTAGAACCTAGCATTAAGTTTAAATATTGAGAGTATAGTCAGGAAGATAGGAAAACTGAGGCAGGGACTACAGAGGCTGCCCACTTTACTGCTGATCTAAGGAGGTGCTGGCATCCATTCCACATAGCCTATGTTTTCCTGGCAGAGAAGTTGTTGTTAACCTGTGAGGCTGAGTGTGGAGTTGAGGTGGTGGTAAGCAGGTTGGGGTGGTGGACAGTTGGGGTACAACCATTCAGAATTTCTAGCCTAAAAATATCACGTCTTAATGATTTTTACTTCATACTTGAATTAACAACCAAGCCAAGAAATGTTAATTTCTCTGGAAATTTCACTCTAGAACTAGCGATCATCTTTTCCTGAGTTGTTAGCCCCCTACATATTCCACCACTGAAATAAACTGGATCAAGAATTTCCAGCTTCCTGCAAATCTTCCTCCCAGTCAGGAAGGCAGATCACCTGTGTCATTTCACCTGGACCAGAATCTCACTTCATTGGTGGAAATGGAAACCTTGAAGTCCATATGATGGCACTTTAGGCAAGTTAACAGGGTACATTTAACTAACTTGAAAATTAACTTTTCAGAGAAGTAAAAAGGTTTTTTTGTTTTTTTTATTTAGAGATTTATTTATTTATTTCTCTCCCTTCCCCTCCCCCCCCCCCCCCAGCCCGGTTGTCTGTTCTCTGTGTCTATTTGCTGCACCTTCTTTGTCTGCTTCTGTTGTTATCAGCGGCACCGGAATCTGTGTTTCTTTTTGTTGCGTCAGTTCTCCATGTGTGCGGCACCATTCCTGGGCAGGCTGCACTTTCTTTCACGCTGGGTGGCTCTCCTTATGGGGTACACTCCTTGCGCATGGGGCTCCCCTACGCAGGGGACATCCCTGCGTGGCAGGTCACTCCTTGCGCGCATCAGCACTGCTCATGGGCCAGCTGCACACAGGCCGAGAAGGCCCAGGGTTTGAACCGCGGACCTCCCGTGTGGTAGACAGACGCCCTAACCACTGGGCCAAGTCTGCTGCCTAGAAGTAAAAAGTTTTAAAAAGAGCTGAAAGTATGAAGAAAATAGCTATTTTTCCTGGACTTTCTCTGTACTTGCTTTATCATGTGTTATATGTTCCTCCAAATCTACGATTTCTTTCAAAAGAGTATATCTGAAATTGCTTTTAAGATGTTAACTCTTTTTTATCCCCATTTGGAAATGTATTTAAACATCAAAAGTGTTATCCTCTACCAAAGATGCAACTTTGGATTTTTCTTCGTTCTTGAGCTACTTGCCCATGATGCATAAATGTATGTTTTGATAATACTAGTGGGAGCATTACTATAAATGTATTTCAAAATGTTTCTTCAATGGTCACCTACATTCAGTATCCACCTTGAAATATCAATAAGAATTTTGCCAGATTTTAGTGGTCTCATTTTTCCCTAAAATATAACTACCAAAAATTGCTTCAATAAAACTTTTCTTAAAGTCATCACTTTCTTAATTTATCCCTTTACTTCCTGTCCACAATGCACATTAAAGTTGATTTATTCTCAGAAAGTCCTTAACTTATTTTATTTGTCTGCAGCTTCAAGTCAACAAGAAGAGATTCTTAAAACTTTTGGAATCTGGTTAAATACTAGAGCTGATATATTTTCCAGTACTTGAATATCAGGCATTACTCTTTCCAAGTGACTTTTTTTTTTCAATTCAATTTGAAATTCTCAAATTAAGAACTTACTAAATCTCTGGGCCTTCTGTAATAATCATCTATCCTATACTTCAAGGACAGATATGATTATGTTTTTTGTCTATCCAAATACATAAGGGTAAAATGAATGCATTATAGAAAGGAATCTGGCATGGAGAGAAGATTGGAGGCCAGCTAGTTTAATATTGTCCTTTTCCAGATACTAACACTGAAACCCAAGATCATATTGGCTATTGTGACAGGTTCAGAATAAGAACACAGCACTGCTTATTTTCACTCTAAATCTCCCTGGACTATCCCCACCATGCCATTAAAAACACTTTGCCAACCAAACTAGCTCTTTTCTTAAGGGTAAAAAGAAAAAGTTTAAATCAACATTACACAAAGTTCAATAATCTAGACATGTTCATTCAAATATGTTATCTGTAAAGTATAGATTACAACATGCTTCTATATTTTCTACAACATTTTTATGTCAAAATGAGTCTATACTGTACATCTAGTGGTCAAAATAATAAGGTACTGGCTCTGTGGATGCAGGGATTTTGTCTGTCTCAATTATTTCTGTGTAAACCCTTGGTACCTAGTAGCTACAGTTAGTGAACTAATTGAATCAGATTCATTCAAACTGAACTGAAAATCTCTCTCCCTGAAATTCACATTCAATTTTGCCTCCTAGAACCATCCTCCCAGATAGTAATCTCTTTCCTGCTTAACTATCATTAAAGAAAGTAACTATATTCTCATTTTCAGATTGAAGACTAGCAGTTCAGCTGTTATTTGGATAATCCAATTTCAAGACAGATCTTTCCACAATCCTGATCAATCTTTTGTGTGTTAGGGAATTATATAAAGTATGTGGATGCATAAAGGGGAGAATGGACTCAGTCTGAAGACATTGACTGCAGACAATAGATTCGAATGGGAGACCTTTGAAGGTAGGGACTATCTTAAAATTACATCCTGAGTACCCTAGTCTAATTATAAGACATGATACAGATAGGCTCTGGTGGCTATTTCTAAACAACCCACTTAGAATACTATCTTACTGCTTTCTTAACTCTCTTGGTCTGTATTTTAAACCTGTGGTCAAATAACACCCCTTTTCACATGAACTTCAATTATTTTTACTTAGTGAAGTTCAAAGCCATTAAGACAAAATGTTTTGCCCATTTCAGAAATAAGCATTCTTTTTTTCATCCAGGATTTCTACCTGACAATCTAATTCAATTAGCTTCCTGACTGTGGGTTTTAAGTAATTTATTCCTTCAATTTCCTCTTACTTAGAAAAACTGGAAAAAAATATTCATGGCAAGTACTTAAAAGGAGCAGGCAAGAGATCTAAGACCTATAGAAATACCCACATTTTATAAAAGTGAACACAGAAACGTTGTTTAAATACCCAGAATCACCCAGAAAGGAAGCCTAAATTGCATGTGCCGCACAAGCATTCTGGTGGAGTTGGGGAAGTGGAATGAGAGCCGGCAATGGCTTAGGTAGGAGGAGAGAAGTGGTGAGACCCCAGGAACTGTAAACCCAGATCAAAGGGATTAAAATTTTTGCAAGCCAAGGAAGGTGATGTCACATGTATCTTTTCAATCTGAGCCCCCAGAAATTTGCCTCATGTTCTTTACAAGAAGAGACTGTCAAAACCATGAAGGCAGGCTAGCCTTTAGGAGTCTCCTGAAAAGGCTATAACAATGGTAAGAGAGAAAAACTTTCCTAGTTCAGCTACCAAGTATCAACGTAGTAACTCCGGGCAGAAGTAGCAATTTCTGCTTAAAGTCCCACCCTGTCCCTGTGCCAGAGTAAGGGACAACACTGTGCAACATTGTGAGTTCCTCCTGATGCTGGGATTCTTTTGTTTCCTGGATTTGCTAATTCTGCTGGTGACAGGGTTTCCAAATCAAATAAATGTTTTTAGGATAAGTGTATCCCAAATATTGCATGGGACATATTCATATTAAAAAATAATTGTTTATTATTTATCTGAAATTCAAATTTAACTGGGATCCTGATTTTTACTTATTAAATCTGGCAACACTAGCCGTTGACTAAGTGTGTTTGAACTCCCTTTCTATTGATTTCCTGTAGAGCAGGGGTTCTTAACAAGGGGTCTGTGAGCTTGACTTGAAATTCAAAAAAACATTACTCTTGTGGAGACGTGTTGGTGCCAGTGTGATATATTTATTAAATAATACACAGTATAGTGTGGACATAGTAAGGGGTCCATGGTTTTCACTTGACTGCCAAAGGGAACCATGGAACAAAAAAGGTTAAGAACCCCTGCTTTAGAGTAACAAGAAGGTATCTGAGTAAGAAAAAAACTCTGCTCACCAAGCCATCAGTTGCTAGAAAGGCTACTGGCATTTTAAAATCCACTAACCTGAAATTTCATTTCTGGAGCTAGAACTCCAGTCTCTGTCACCCACAGGGCTGGTTCAGAGGAAAAGAACTATAATAAGGAGATCCCAAAGCCTCAGGAAGTCAGCAGACCCAATGAAGCTCTCAAGGACCAAAGCCCAATGGCCAAATTCCAAATTCTCCCAGAGCACATGGCCCTACCAATAGACAAGGACTCCTGGTTGGGAAATTAGTTTCCTACCTAGGGTTTTGAAGTTTTCCTCTAAATGTTCTTTAAGCAAGGAACAACATCTGAGAACACCCAATTTGCTACAGGTAATATAGCAGAGTAATATAGAGCAGAGACATGTCCATCACCACTCCTTTCTGTGTGCTGTTGGGCAAGCTGCATAACCTTTCTGAGCCTTTATAACTCTATCATAGTAAGAGCCAACACTTACGTAGCACCTAATATCTAGCTCATATAGTAACTCATTTAATCCTCCTATCACCTTTTGAACTAGATACTATTATTTTTTTCATTTTATAGAAGAAATAATTAATAATTAACACATGTCACACAGCTGTTCAATGGTAGCTTTGGGATTTAAACCCAAGCAATCAGCTCCAGAGATTCTGCTTGCAGCCATTCCACTACACTGTCTATAATAATGTAAACATGAATTCCAGAATAGTAACTATATTATGTCTCTCCTATTGCCATCAATCCCCTCAAAAGCAGGAAAGAGAAGAGAGCTCTGGGTTAGAAGTCAGGAAGTCTGGTTTCTATTCACAGCTCCTCCCTGATTAGCTCAGTGGCCCTGGGCAAGTTACTTTACTTCCCTGAGTCTCAGAATCCTAATCTCTATAATGGAAATGTCCAGGGATCATGAATTCATGTTTAGAGATGCCTAGAGAGTAATGCAATGACTGAAACAGACTAAGATGCATTCTTTCAATAAATACTTTGCTTGCATATAAAATACAGGAATTACTTGAGCACCTAGGAAGCTACTAAAATGTTTTACTGTACTTTTCAGTTTCCGTCCTCAAACTTCTAGTTTTCAACCACAAGTTGGAAAAGCTAGAAAAGCCACCTCTCTCAGTTACCATCACTGATTCCAGAAAAAACTTCTAGCATGGAAATAGCCTCAGAGCCCAGGCCTCTACAGAAAACCTGGATGGGTTATTAATCCTTACAGAGATAACAGTGAGAGGAAGACCATTTCTGAGCCTGTTGAATCTTCCAACAGCCTGACCTTGACCTTCTGGACAGCTCTGAGCCAGCCACACCAAAAGCTCAAAGCTATGAACACCCTATGTTCTGGAAATAGTCATAACCAACCAAATCTATTTGATCCCTTAATCCCTGCCAGCTAGAGGGCAGGAGCCCACACTGAATGCCTGCCTCGGTTTTTACCACTGGCACCAACCAGGACTTGAGCCCAATCCTTAGTCAACAGCTGCTATCTTCTGTTCACAAGGTCTTAGCTCCAACCTTCCCAATATCTGAGTTTCCTGCTTTCAGAGGAAATGTTCTTTCACATAGCTGGGGTTTGCTAATATGTAAGTGATTAATTCCAAAGTACATCTGGTATTTGGACAAATGTCAAATGTTTTCCCTAAGTACCAGATATAAAACATAAATGAGGAAAGTTTAAAAAACAAAAAAAGAAAGGCAAGCAAGCAGGATGCTCTTAGGTTAGACCTAGTTGGCTTCTGTAACTTGAAACCAAAAAGTATAACAGTCCCCTGAGATCTCTCAAAGAGCTTCCCCTGAAGGCTCCCACCCACTGCTGTTTCCACTAAAAATGTTTTCTACTATTATCGCATTCCAATCTCTGTTCTTTAGGAACTATTTTAGAAGGATTTGACACCTGGCATCTGTAAGACTTGAGAACAGAGGACACCTTAGGCAACACAATTCACACATTAGTTTAGTAGAAGTGAAATGTTTGGCCTAATTTCTCAAAATAAAGTCATTTTTATGGATGGTTAATTTTCTCATGTCCCAGTTGCTGAATGGTTTCATGTAAACCTTGAAAGTTTGCAAGGGCTTGATCCTTATCCCTGAGACTAACCAACATTTTAAGGAACTAAATCAGGCTAGATATATACCCAGTTGGTGCTTTCACTCTTTGAACAAGTATGAAATTATGTATAGTCAGATGTAGTCATTGTTTTGTAATTCATGGAATATTTTTACCCATACTGTTTCATTTGTTCCTTGTAATAGTCAGTGGGAAATATAGGGAAGGATCTGGTATCCCCACTTTACAGATTTTAGAGGAGTTAAACGATTTGACCTCAGAAAATGTTACTAGATTTTGAGCCCCTGAAAGGTAAGTACCGAGTCTCACTAATTTTAATATGCTAATCATCATGTACAATAACTGACACAATGTTGCAGGGATGAAAAATTAATTTCATCTCACACAGCAATTCCAATCCATTGAAACAGGCTGCCTTTAATATTGTATTGAAAAGGATTCTGACAGTGCATCTAAACTCCATGGGAAGGACTGCTGTGATTATGTTTCTGCTAATGGGCAAGGGAAGGGAGAGTGGCCTACACAGTGCTCAGTATTTTTATCTATTTTACCTATACTATTTATTCAATAAATGCTCATTGAGCTAAAACAAACAGCACAACGGGGCCTGTCGTATCACTTAACTCCGCTGGTGTTTTCTTCCATTACCCTAGGCACCATCCCTAGTCCCTAATACCTAAACTGGAGATCAGCAGACTACAGTCCATAGAACAAATCCAACCTGATGCCTGTTTTTTAAAGTTTTATTGGAACACAGTCATGCTCATTTGTTTATGTATTGTCATGATACTGTCATGAGACAATACATAGTTAAGTAGTACAACAGAGACCAGGTTGCCACAAAGCCTAAAATATTTACCTTCTGGCCCTTTATAGATGTCTAGCCAGTCCCTGCTTAAACCAAATAAAAGAAATTCAGAGCAGCTCAAAAGGAGATCATGGCAGTCCATCTTTTTTTCTTCCATAGAAGAATTTGCCCTCGCTTGTGTTTTGGTGATCAGATTAAAGTATGTGTTGCTGTCATTAAGCATTCTAACATAAAGTCAACAAGTATATTATCTTTATTGGTATATTCATGGATTGGCATTTAGAAAAGCAGCAGCTTTCATCTGATTTAAGGACTAATTGCTTGTGCTGGAGGTAATTAATTCATTGCAGGATAAAAGAAAAATACAACCTAAAATGATAATAATAGAATTAAAACCTACTGTAAACTCCTATTCATCTAAGATCCAACCTATACAGAAGGAACCATTTTTTCTTTTATTTTTTTTGGAAGTCTTATACAAAGACTAGTTAATGAAATTCATGAGAGAATCTGTTTTCAGAATATCCACTCAAAATAAAAGTAATTCATTCTCATAATTACAACTCTGAGTCATATAAAAAAGATTAGTAATCTTTGTGAGACTTAGAGAGCAATATTAAGTTAGCCAAAGTTAATGAGCCAAGCTACCCAAATCCTGAACACACTGAGAATATATTTGTTTGTCTTACAACTTTTGTTTTTTATTCAGTAATACAGGAGTCAAGCCAGGGAATACAAAGAAATACAATGTATTTGGTTTAGTTCTCTCTCCATTAAGATTGTAGACTCTCAAGGTTACAATGCTATACAACATTTGGAGATCATTAAATATTTGTGAGGGAAAAGGTAATTTATATGGAACCAGCAAGTGGGGTATTATGAAAGAAATGGTATCATTTGTGGATCCCCTGCAGGTAAGACAAGGTATAATAGAAGGCACTTCTAACTGATGATCACTGTGTGTTTCAACAGAGTACAAATACTAGAGTCCTTTTCCCACAGAGGTACAAAGATTAGTGCTTGGAAAACATGTCCTAAACAGGTCATCACTCTAGGGTCCCAACTAATGTGCCAAAATAGGTGCCCAATGAGGAGTATGAGGAACTAAGAAAACTGAGAAATGAAGAGATGGTTAGGGACATAAAAGAAGTTGGACTGAATTATGTCATTCATTTTTATAATCAGCACAAATTTATGAAACACTTACCTTTTGGTATTGAGGGATAATATACCCTTCTACTACTAACAAAATTGGAATCAATCAAGAAATATATGCAGGACTCAGACAGATGGAAATCTAAGTATCACTTTTTTTATTATTGATAAAGCTGATTAGAGAATGTAACTTTATATCTGTGGTCATGTCTTAATACTTTCTTGAAGTAAATGGACAATCATCCAGGTACTGGCCCAGCTGGTCAAGCACACATCTTCCCCAAAGGGTCAGATCCCTAACCATGAGGCAGAAGGCAGACTGAAAGGCAGATGACTTGGGGGCTTTGAGATTGGGAGAAAAGGAATCTGAGATGAGCATTATCAGTTCCTTTTAGCAGATCATCAAGCTGAAAAGTCATTTCATTTCTCATGGGAAGAAATGATTGAGAAGTAGAGATAAGGAAAGGAGTTAATCTACAGGAGGTCACCCCACAGAAGCAGGAGGAGTAGGTAATCCTCTACCCATTAGAAAATACAGATGCATCAAAGGAAGAATATCAGCTTTGCTTATTCGTCCACCCTCTAGAGTTCTGCTGTCAATAAAATAGTCCCTAGCCACATAAGACTATTTAATTATAATTATTTTAAAGTCATTACAATTAAATAAAACATGAAATCCAGTTCCTCAGTCACACTTCACATGCTTCATAAGCATGTGTAGTGCTTATTAGCCTCATGTGGCTAGTGGCTACTTTATCAGGCAGCACAGATATAGTACATTTCCATAATCACAGGAAATTCTGCTGGTTAGTTCTGCTCTAGAGAAAATCTGGTGTTCTATATGGCCTCCAAGATATATATAATAAAGAAACAGGATCAACTATATGTACTGTTTGTAACCTCATATTTCACTATCTTGAACATCTGCACATCCATCATTCTACAATGTCATTTTTGGCTTCTGCAAAGTATTTTACTGTATTGATATACTATTAATATTCATGAACCAGAAGTCTTTCCAAAATTTTCATCACAACCAATGACATACTAAATATTCTTGACTATCTTCATAACTGTCTCAAATTCTTAACTTGGGGTGACTTACAGAATCAAAGTGCATACATACTTTTAAAACTTTGAAAGGTATTGTCAGAAGGAGTATCCTGGCTTGGTCTACATCTTATCCTCCTACGTGTCTGAAAGAAATGAAGCATAATTCAGGATAACCTTACTTCTTTATAGAAAACTGTTTGAAAAACAATAAGGCCAAAATCTTAGCTGTTACTTAATAAGCTAAGGATTCCTGGGAGTTTGTAGACTGCAATCACATGAACTTGCCTCTTAGAAGCTGCTGCTCTTTTGTTTTTCACACCCCAGTAATATTTCTAGTGTTCCTTTAAACACTGCAAGCATCAGTTCTTCTCTTAGATGTTTGAAATCTTTCACATAAAATTTGATATTGAACTTAAGGCTAACCGTATTTTTGCCATTGTTTTGCCATTAGCCAGCTCTCTCTTTAACATCTCATGTCATATCATACATGAAAATGTTACTATATTCATTTTACATTAGAGCTGTGGCAGGAGAGCATACAGACTGGAGGGAGATTGCCCAGGTTTCCTAGCTATGTGACTCTTGGCATGTCAAAAAACCTTTCTTTTATATATATATATATATATATTATCTTTTTTTATAAATACATAGATCACACAAAATGTTACCTTAAAATATATGAGGTTCTCATAAATCCCCACTCCCCACCCCACACCCACTCCTCCCACATCAACAACCTCTTTGATTAGTGTGGCACATTCATTGCATTTGATGAATACATTTTGGAGCACAGCTACAGAGCATGAATTATAGTTCAAATTGTAGTTTACACTCTCTCCCGGTCCATTCAGTGGGTTATGGCAGGATGTATAATGTCCTGCATCTGTCCCAGCAATATCATTCAGGACAACTCCAAGCCTTTCTTGTTTCAGTTTCCTCAACCATAAAATAGGATGATAATATTTCTCTTATATGCCAGACACATAAGTAAGCATGATGTGTTTGATAAGTAAATGTAGTCTAATCAGTATAAAAATGTCATGAGATTATCTTCTACTTCTATCTGTACATTATATAGTCAATTATGGGGAAGGCAGCAAATGCAGTCTACCATACCGGACCATTAGCTAAAATTAAACACAAGTCAACTAAAATGCCTAGGTTGACAATTCCCAGAATTTACCACACAGGTGGCACATTGTCTCTGCAAGGAGAATGGGTTATTATTAAATAAGTTTGGACAATGTTGCTCCTTTTCTAGAGCCACAAGGTATATTAGCAAATATGGAGTCCTAAAAGGTCCTGCAATAGATACTTGTTGAATTTTAACCAAATATTTTCCAAAATTAATTGTTAAAGGCACTTTTCATTGAGTAGCTCTGCCTTTAGAATTGGCTTTGGGCTATGCTGCCAACCTATTAACACAATGTCTCTAAAGACAGCAGTTTGTAAAATGGCAGCCTTATCCCAATAAAAACATCTGTTAAGCCTGCTCCCACCCCAATCCCTATCTTATGCTTCTGTTATTGATTTTTTGAAATGTTTGGCAGAATTTTACATTTTTCTATTCAATTTTTTCTTGTAACTTTAGTATTTTATTCTAGCTTGAAGAGACTTGAAGAAACTCTTATGATTAAGTATGTATCCCAGGTCCATCTCTTGGAAAATTTATTAGCTTGATTTTATATTGTCTTCCTCCAAGCATTTGGCAAAAATATTAAAAAGAATAGGCTTAAGAAAAGAGCAAGTGCTGCTCTCAATTATTCAGAAAACTAACAATTCTGAAAATAATTTTCACTAATACGTTGGTGGGGAAAATATGAAAATAGAATATTCTGTGTATTTTGAAAGCAACATTAGGAAGGCATTATCTTTGATGAAATGGAAAAGTGGTTTTATTAAAAGTACATATTGTTCAATAGATGGCTACTGGGCACATGCTTTAAGACAGGTTTGGAGGCCACCTCTGGAATGTCTGGTATCTGACATAGATATGGGAGGGAGGAATTGCAGTATATATGGCACGTATTTGCCCATTCTGTCTTATCTGAAAGGAGAGGGTAATTTTCTTCCTTTTCCTAATCCAGTGTCACATCTTGCAAACATTTTGAATCAAAGAGAATTTTGGAACATCTTAGGCTCATTGCCCCCTACTCTGTCCTTCTGTAGTATTAGCCCTAGCTGCTTTTCATTGATTACCTAGGATAGAGTTTCTTTAGCAAAGTACAATTTACGCTAACAAGCAAATACAATGGTTTAATAAAATTGCCTTAAAACCCAAGCAATGTAATCAAAGTTATCTGAATCTGAATTATAATAATTCATGAAAATAGAAAATCTTGAGTTTCTTTTTCTTTGGCAAAGGATAATGGAATTCCATTAAAATAGAATTTATGATTCTTCATATTCAAGTATAAGTTTATAATGATGCCAAAGTCCTTTCTAATATTATCATTTTAAGAGGTATATTAAAAGTATATTTTAAAAAGAATATTGAGAATATAAAGCACATTTACAGCACATGAGGAATGGTGGAAAGAATGAGGAATAAGAGAAGTGTCATAAAACATTTTATTAATGAAACAAACTTGGTTACAGCTTCCATTGTCATTCAAGAGCAACCACCAAATCCTTATGTCAAGCCTAAATCTCTGTCTTGTGCTCTACATCCATATTTCCAACAGTCTACTAAAGCAAATTCTTGAAGGACTGCACAGATACCTTAAAAGCCACATGTCTCAAACTGAACTCATTGTGCAACTTCTCCAACCAGCTTCTCTTCCTTAGTTACCTAAGTTGTGAAATGGCACCAGATGCTCCTGGTCACCAAATCAGAAGTGTTGTTTCATCTTAGACACTCTCTTTTCCTTATTCCCACAACCAGTAACTCAGAATATCCAGTTTCTGCAAAAGAAATTAATAAAAATAACAACAGAAGTTTACACTTTGTGAGTGTATCTATGCACCAGGCCTCAATCCAAGAAGATCCATGCATCCCTCTAAATATTATTCAAATCCTTTCCCTGCACACCATTCCTACCGTCAACTCCCTAATTCAGGGGCTTGCTGTTTTTCCCTGGGGCATGACGATCATCTCCTAATTGGTGTCTTTTGCTCTAGAAACCCCAATCTCTCATCTATTCTCTCCATTGTGACAGAGGGACCTTTCTAAAACCTAAACCTGATGTTATTCTCTTCTCAAAATCTTTATGTGGTATTATGTAGGCTACAAGTTACAATTCAAATTCCTTAGTATAATGATGGACACGCTTTCTTCAGTTCTCATTCCTTCTACTCTCCACCTTTCATTTTCTTTATTTATAAATCTTTAATTTCCTTAAACACAACATGCTGAGCCACTTTCCCCAGCCCTGCCTTTGTACATCAGACTCTGCATCGGTCTCTTGAATTCCTTTTATCCTTCAAATCCTGGTTCTTACTTCACCATATCTTTGAAACTTTCTTTGCCTGGTGCCCAAGTCCCTTATCAGTATTTGTATATGCCTTCTTTAAAAATCTGCCTTCCCTAAGAGACTGATAGGTTCTTTAAAAAAATGTTTAAAACTTTATATATTTTGATATCCTCAGGGCCTGACTACATTGCTCATTTCTGAGATGGAAGTTATACTTCATGGAGAGTGGGACTATATAACCTCTCTCCTAGCTCTAACTTTCTATAATATTATATCTTTCAAAATATAACTACATATAGAGAATGTTTGATATTATAGAGATATGGTTTCCCTCCAGTTGTTCATCAATGGCTTTCCGAAGATAAAATATTGATTAAGTGTGACAGATTGAGTTTTCTAAAAATTGCCACAACACTATCTCCCATCCCACATGGTCTTTTTACAATGTACATTTGATGTTCTCCCTATTGAGAATTGAGATCTATGTTCTTTTCCCTTGAATCTGGGTGGGTTTGTAACTATGGAAGAAGCGCGACTATGTCACTTCCCAGGCAAGATCATAAAAGGTGATACAACTTCAGCCTGGATCTTTTGGGAAGCTTACTCTTGGAATCCAGCAACCATGCCATGAGGAAGCCCAACAGCTACATAGAGGCCATGTGTAAGTGTTCCTGCTGACTGCCACAGCTGAGTTGCAGCCCCTCAAAACATGCAAGTGAAAGCCTTTAGATAATTAGAGCCATTAAGTCACCCAGAGTCTTTCTACCTAAGTCCCAGACATCCTGGAGCAGAGACCATCTGACCCTGCTCTGCCCTTTCCAAATTCCTGGCCCAAAAAATCTGTGAGTGTAATGTAATGGTTGTTCTTTTATTTCACAAAGTTTGGGGTGGTTTATTATGCAGCAATAGATAAATGATGGAATATGCAATTGGTTAGATCTGCACTTCTTATAACACTTACAGAGGAACAACAGGGTTCTGGGAAATATTGTTAAGTTTTCTGAGAAAAAAATAAGATGAGGCTAGTTGCAGTAGTTCTGTGGGCATTCATAGTATTAATATATCTCCTTCTTAAGAATTTCCATTGCATAAGAATAAATTAATGGTTTTGAGATGTGCAAAAACACAAAAAGCATGTACTATTGTCAACATAATGTATTTGACAATGGCCTCCTTTTTTTCATGACACACAAAACATCCCCAAAGAAAATATTTGTAGAATAGTCTGAAATACTGAATTATACTAACTTAAAATTTACCAAACCAAATATTCCCAAACAATGACCAACTGGAAAAGAATCTTATATTGTTGCTAAGGCCCAGTATTCAGAAGGGACAGCCTTAACTACCAAGCACAAAGCAGTTAGGTTTTAGTTGAAAAGGTTGAGCCAGCTCTGTGCATCCTTCAGAGATAGGATAGACAGGAAAGCTACACCTGTGAGGTAATACAAGGCATGAGAGGAAAGCATTTGACAAGCCCCTGTGCATGCATAACCCCACATAAAGTTTTTCTGCATGGCTACTTTTTTTCTCAAAATAAAAAGGATTCACAAACCAGAGCAAGTAAGTGATCTACAAATGGCCCAGAACAGTTAATCTTGGTTGTTCCCATGGTGGTGGAAGCCTTGGAATCAGTCTGTCTCACACCTGGAGCTTAAAGCTAAGGCAGCATTTTCAGTTCTCAAGTTTCTCGTCCACCTATGTTATTAATATTCTGCACCAAAACACCAGAGCCTTGCTCTTTGAGAGATATTTGATACGGACGTGAAGCAGAATAGTGCACAAGGTTACCATCATCCTGAGCCAAATGCGGGCTCACAGAACAGCCTGTGGGTGTGCACCACTGCCACCTAGTGGCCATCCATCCAAAGCTCATGTTCCTTCTTTAACTTTTCAGTAGAGTTTTTACTGCTGAGACTTAAGGGGGTGCAATTCTCCTGGTCAAGAAAGATAAAGTGAAATAGCTAAAGTTTTATGTCAAAGGCATCCATCTGTTAGCACCTTGAGATAAACTTTCAGTTGAAAATCAAGAAAACTAAAACCATAATTCCAGGACTGCCTAAAGAGATGTGAATTTGCAATTTGAAGATGTGTGATTCTGCATAAGTCACTCTCTCTCTCTGAGTCAGTTCATGGAAATCTGAAGCATAATTATGGCATGTCAAGGACAGGGGGAAGAAACATCTTCAATATACTACTCTCCTAAGCGAAATATGCATGAGGTATGGATAGAGAGGAACTAAGCTAAGGACTGGTTCACTATCTTATTTAGTCATAATAGATCCATGATTTGGATATTATTTTCCTCCATTCAACTCAGTGAAGTTAAATCACTTGCACACAGATTATAGTCAGTAAATGGTGGAGCCATAATTCTAATCTAAATATATCTGGCTCCAAAAACTGGGCTCTTAAACATGAGCTTTAAAAGAGTACACAATATAAACTCATAACAGTATCATAGGTGGACAAAGAAGATCAAAAGTGGAATGAGCTCAAAGACCATTTGAGCAGAGCATTTTCAAACTGAGTCCCCAAAAAGGGCCTCAGTGTTACTGGATACCTCGCTCCTATCATTAGCCTGTGTATCAATTATCTACTGCCACAATAATGTTGAGAAACAAGGGAAGCGGATTTGGCTCAACTGACAGAGCATCCGCCTACCATATGAGGTCCAGGATTCAAACCCAGGGCCTCCTGAGTTTGTGTGGTGAGCTGTGTGAGCTGTGTGTGAGCTGTGTGGTGAGCTGGCCCATGTACAGTGCTGATGCGCACAAGGAGTGCTGTGCCATGGAGGGTGTCTCCCACGCAGGGGAGCCCCACACACAAGGAGTACGCCCTGTAAGGAGAGCTGCCCCACACACAAAAGCACAGCCTGCCCAGGAGTGGTGCCGTACACATAGAGAACTGATGCAGCAAGATGATGCAACAAAAAGAGACACAGATTCCAGGTGCTGCTGACAAGAATGCAAGCGGACACAAAAGAATACAAAGCGAATGGACAAAGAGCAGACAAGGCGGAGAGCGGGGAGGGAGAGGAAAGAAAAATTTAAAAAATATGTGATGGGGCATATTTTAAAAAATGTTGAATAACAAATCATCATTAAAGCTCAGTGGCACACAATAATAAGCATCTGAAGTCAAGTCAACAAGCATTGTGATCTTGGTTGGGCTCATTCACTTATTTGTGAGAGACATGATTATTGGCAGACAAAGGATAGCCTCAACAAGAATAACCAGACAACTTGGTTCTGCTCCATGTTCTCTTATCCACCATCACTTAAGCCATAAAGGCGCTATACTTTTCTATTTAAAAGGGGTTTACTGCTAAAAATAAAAAATGGAAAATTATTGGCCTAAGGTCTTTCTTTTCTTGAAGATATAAAGAAAATGAAACCCATAGTTGGAGAGTAGATGGCCCAAGGTAGTGGCAGAGACAAGAACAGGACTCAAGTCTTGGAACACCCAGATGAACTGTTCTTCCACTATGTAGCAATATCACCCAAGGATGCAGTTTAATTGTTACTGCTTTTATTGTTGTTTAATAGCAGAGAACCATATTGGGCACTGTGGTAGGCTGAATGATGCCCCTCTCTAAAGATACCCAAATCCTAATACCTGAAACCTGTGAAACTATTAGGTTACGAGGCAAAAGAAACTTATGGTTGCAGATGGAATTAAGATTGCTAATCAGCTGACCTTGAAATGAGGCACTTATCCTGGATTATCTACATGACAATGTAGTCACAAAGGTTCTTAAAAGTAGAGGATTAAGGCTGAATATAGAGGAAGATGATGCAATTGCTGGTTTTAAAGATGGAAGAAGGGGGCAGGAGTCAAGGAATGTGGGTGGCTTCTAGAATCTGGAAAAGGCAAGGAGACAGAGTCTACCCTAGAACCTCCAGAAGAAATACAGCCCTGCCAACACCTAATATTGGCCAGTGAGGCCTATTTCAGATTTCCATCTACAGACCTCTAAGACAATCAATTAATGTTGTTTAAGCCACTGAACTTGTGGTGCTGTTTTTATTACAAAAGCAAAAGTAATATAGGCAGGTACTCTGGGAAACAATCTCTCAGTTTTTATTCAGGTAAGAATGCATTTAGTTGCCAGTGAAACAAAATAGCAATGGCTTCGATAAACATGGGCTTATAGAAGTAGAGGAATGTTTCAGTTTTTCATGAGGTCGTCAAAGACCCAGATTCCACTATCTCAAAAGCACATACTTCCCACTGCCCCTCAGATTTTATTAATATGTCTTATTGGTACAAACTGGGTTTTAGAGCTATACTTAGTTGCAAGGGAAGGTGAAAAACCTAGTATCTGGCAAAGAGTAATGCAATTGTGAGGAACAGGTCAGCTCAATCATGATTCATTGATTGAGGTTGGGCACATTGCTTTCCTGAAACAAATTGGCAAGGACAAAGCAGGTAGGGTACTAGAGAGATAACAATGTTTGCCAAAGACATGGTCTGGTATTGAACAACTGAAAATTTCCTGAGGGTTTTTTCTTAGGAGGTACTGGGAATTGAGCCCAGTACCTCATATATGGGAAGCAGGCACTCAACCACTGTGCTACACCCCCTATCCTTCCTGAGAATTTTTGGAAAATGATTCATTTTTATAAACTCAAAGAATCTAAATAATAAGGCACTTATAACTTGTTGTACCACTTAGAAGCACAGACTTAAAGGGAGGAAGCTAAGGTGCATTAATTGATGACCAACATGTAAGAATGAATACTTTCAATAGTTACGGAGGGTAATAGTCACCATTCAAATTTAAGAGTTGATAGAAACTATCTCTTAGTTTGGTTGAGAGGGGTTAAGTGACTTGCCCAAACCTGCCTAGTGCACAAAAGTATAGGCCCAGATTCTCTATGAATCTGTTTTCCCATTGTTCTAAGAGTAAGTAGAGTGATCAGTACTAATTACATGCTGGTAGTTAGGAACTTCCCAGCTCTAAAAGGATATCTGAAGGACAAGGTATTACTGTGAGGTCACCAAATAAGAGACTAGCTCTGAGGAAGGGAAGACAGTAAGAAGGCACAGGTCGTTTTGTCTATTCACAACTGGAACTCTTGCATCAGGGTGTGATTCCTCTTCTGCCATAAGAAATTAAGCTTTGCATAATTGCAAACTTCAGAAATTGAGGAACACATTCTTAGGGACAGCTACAGAGGTAGAGATAGAGATACATAAAAGACAAAGATAAACCCTTGCCTTGCAAAGAGTGATTTTATAACAGTGGTCACCTCTGAGAAGGAAGGAAAAGAAATCAATCAAGAAGAGGCATATATATTTTAATGTAACATTTTTTTGTGATCTATGTATCTTTTAAAAAAAGACAATTTAATTTTTAAAAAGAGGCATAAAGGTATCTGAGGTGTCAAATAAAACTATAATGTATAAGCTCAGAAAAATCAAATATTTGAACAAATAAAAATGGCAAAGTATTAAGAATTATAAAGCCTGCAGATTGGTATACAAGCATTTGCTATGGTATATTCTTTTCCACATACCTGAAATATCACCTGATTTAAAAATTACAAAAATGAAAAATATAAAAACCACAGTGAAATGTGGTTTTCCTTAATGTACTCATTAAATATGTGTGTTAAGTGCTGATTCTGTGCTAGGCTCTCTTTTAGATGCTAAAAGCATGTCCTCCAAATCACTGCTCTCATGCAGAATATGATCTTGTCAAGGGAGAACAGGTAATAAAACAAGAGCACTTCAGAGAGTGTTAAATGCTCTGAAGGAATAAAACAGAGGAATGCTATAAACAGTGACTGAAAAACCAAAGAAAGGTATAATTTGGGTTAAAGTCTTTTCCTTACTGCCACAAGTAAGGTAATATGTGACTGTTCCTTTCTTTCTGTTTGAGTAACTATGTCACACAATTCATCTTGATTATTGCTTGAATTTTTCTGATTTTCCCAACAAAATTTTTAATAAAGGAAGAAAGACTTAAAAAAAAGATGTCCTTTTTCATGAGGTAGACAAGAGCAGGTATATCATTGAGGAGGTGGCATTTGATCTGAAACATGAATGATGAAAACAAGTCACTCAAAGAATAAGAAGAGTGCTTCAGGAAGAATGAGCAGCTAGTGCAAAGGTCCTGAGGCCTTGTAACTGTCTAAGAACCAAGAGACGACCAGTGTTTTTAAGGTATAGGAAGCAAGGCAGCAAGAGATAGGGTCAGAAATGTACCCAACTATGAGGGCTTTATAGTCATGGCAAGCAGTATAGATTTTATTTTAAATGTAAGGGGCAGCCAATGAATGTGTGTGTTTGGGGGGGGGGGGGCAGTTAAAGAAGGGAACAAGATGATCTAGTATATTATTATATTAGCATTATTTCCTAATAGTTATCTCATTGCTGAAGGGGCAATGATTGCAGGAAAGCAATGATTAAAATAGGGAAACTTTGGTAATAAGCTATAGCTGTAATTCAGGCAAGAGATGATACTGGCTTAGAATCAAATCTTGTATACTATATTGTGAAATAAATTCGTAATATACTGAGAAGTGAAAATGTAAGTTAAAGAGCCATATGATAGTAAGGTAACATTTTGGCAAAAGAAATACATATTATTTGCATGAAAGAATGTTGGGGAAAATATATGAAACAGATGGGATTCTGATATGGGCTATGGGTGGGGGCTGTGCGTCTCTTCATAAATAACCTGGGCTGTGCATGTCAAAAAATAAAAACTGCAGCCTTGCCCTTCATAACCATGCCAACCACTCCAGTCCTGGAAAGCCAATTAAGTGATAAATAGGCTCTATAGACTTTGAATATTCAGGAAGGATACAAACTAAATATGTTAATTCAAGCCTATGTTGAATGTGAGAAATATGTTTTAACTCAAGTTTATCTAGCACTCAAACAAAGCACCATTTGACTCTTCACTCCTACATCCTCTGTATAATAAGAACCCAAAAATCTTATTTGGGGCTCAGGTTTTTTAACAGAAAAGCTTCTGAGCCTAGCCAGTCATAAATAAATTTTTTCCTTCCCAGAATCATTACTGAGTCTGGCCTTCCATATGTAATTATTGAATCTCTCTGATTCCACAACATTTATGGGGGTGCATCTGGGATCACAACAAAGGCCAGAGGTGGGAGCACTTTGCTACTCCTTCCAGATGTCTCCAAGGAAGCTAGGAGGACTCAGGTGAACCCCAAACTGGGTGTCCCTGGACTCCCTTCAGTTCAGAAAGAGGATGTGGGCTCTGCCAGAGTCCTCTCATAAAGAATTGGATGCAATGGAATGTCTACAAGAAAACTCTGGGAATAAAAAACTCTGAATATGAAAAAAGGTAAAAGTCCTCCGGGGGGGGGTGGTTAGTATAGTGTCAGGAAAACCTAACTTTAAATGTTAGAAGGGGAACCCCATCAACTCCCAAGAGACCACAATATCTCCAAAATTCAGGGGAAGCCATCTTCTCCAGGTCTGAAAGGAAAGAAAGAAAAAGCCTGATGTTTAAGTTTAAGTAACTTCATGTTACCATCTGATTCTGGTCCTGCCTTCACTAAGATAGTGAAGGTTTGATTACGGTGGAAAAGGACGTTAATGGGTTTAAGTCTTAGTGCATCCTGAAAAATTGGTCTGGATTTGGAAAATCTTGGTTACAGGAAAAATGGATTGGTTTTTGCAATAAAAAGCTTGGTCTGGATATAAGTTAAACAGTGAAAAAGTTTTGCCAGCAACAAGTCTTTGTTTTGGTGCTGGATTGCAAATCAGCTTGCTTTGTAAATAGCAAGGGTAAGCAAAAAGTCCTGTTCAGAGTTTGGTGTTGGAAGTTCCCTCTTCCTAAGGTTGCAATGGTTGCTCAGGAGTTGCCATGCTGGAGGGATAAGAATTATGAGTCAGATTGATAGGCTTTGTGCTCTGTCTGTATCTATTTGATGCTGGTGTGTGTGTTTTCATGCCTCCAGATGGTAATGTTAAATTGTGTAATTGTGTGAAATAGTAAACTTTGGTTAAGCTGGAGCCCTCCCTTTCCATTGGCAAAGGAGTGGAATGATTGTAGTTTATAAGGCAGACCATGGAGTCTGAATGTGCATGTGCTTGGGGATTCTCTACCTTCGTGTGCATGCCACACACTCAGGTTTATTAAATCTGGCCCCAGCAGGATGGCTGGGTCATAGAACAGTAGCCTAAATCATGGCCCTGCCATAACATCAGGTCCCCCAGGAAAGTGCTGAGCCTGGGAAGCTTCTTCAAGCCATTTTAGCAGCCTGGAACTTGACTGCGATTGCCTTCTCCCACCTCCTCCCCTAGGGGGATGCATGGCAAAGGTGGAGAGCCGAGGGCTTGCCCCTCCCAGCAAGTCTGCACCTTAGTAAACCATATTCCTGTCTAACCACACCCAGCTGCCTGCAAAGGGGGAAGTGGAAAGGCACTGGGCAGAGCCAGGATGAATGCAATGGAAGTACCTTTCCCCTGGGGTGGTCACAAGCCAGGATACATTTGCATATTTAACCTCTGCCCATGTTTTGCCTTTCTGAATTTCTCTTTGCAGGTCTGTGTTAAAATGCTTTAAAATGTTTTAAAAGCTATGAAACTGGTAAATTGTCTTTACTGCAGGGAAAAAAAATGGTTTGGCTTGTCAACTTTATGTTAAGTTTAGTCACAGCCTGTCTCCCAATCTATGCTTAAATTTTATGTTCAACTCAACTTTGTCAGTTTGTTTGTGCCTAGAAAATCAAATTTAAAGTTCACCTATTACAAGTTAAATGATGGTAAAAAGTAAACTGGAAATGAATCTTTGAATGCCAATACTGTCTTGCTGGTAAATTTATTTATTTATTTATTTGCTTATTTCTCTCCCCTTCCCTCCCCACCTCCCCAGTTGTCTGTTCTCTGTGTCTATTTGCTGCGTGTTCTTCTTTGTCCACTTCTGTTGTTGTCAGTGGCATGGGAATCTGTGTTTCTCTTTGTTGCATCATCTTGTTGTGTCAGCTCTCCATGTGTGCAGCACCATTCTTGGGCAGGCTGCACTTTCTTTCGTGCTGGGTGGCTCTCCTTATGGGGCACACTCCTTGCACGTGGGGCTCCCCTACGTGGGGGACACCCCTGTATGGCACAGCACTCCTTGTGCGCATCAGCACTGCACATGGGCCAGCTCCACACAGGTCAAGGAGGCCTGGGGTTTGAACCGCGGACCTCCCATGTGGTAGACAGATGCCCTAACCACTGGGCCAAGTCCGCTTCCCTAGTAAATTTAATACATAACTCATGAATAAAATTTATTTAGTTACTGAAAAAGGCAAAAAAATTGCACTGAATTGTTACTAATAAAATTATTTTAATTGCATAATTAATAAAGGTATGCTAATTAATTTTAAGTAAAAACGTCCTAAAAACTAAGTATTAAAATCATTATGTAAGTACCTTTATATATATTTATGTATATAAATTTATAACTGAAACTATTACAGTGGAGTAAATGTAGCCTAAATTTCAGCTATTGCAATAGTAATCTTAAACAAATTTACCTCTGTTTATGGCTACTTCAAGTTTATCTAGTGATTAACTAAAATAATAGTAATTATAACTTAAACTTATACTTTATAACTAATTTCACCCCTAGACTTCAACTATTACAATGGTAATTATAAACTGAATTTGCCTTTGTTTATGGTTACTATGGGTCTGGCCCACCCCTTGCCTCTGCTTATGGTTCTAAAGCAAAGAAAAATATATCATAGCTTTAAAACATTTTAGTTACAAGCCATTAATTAAAAAGAGCTACAAAGGCGGGAAACCATGAACCTCTAATCTGGAAAAGCCAGCAAAAAAAAGGAGCCTTCAAAAAAATCTCTCAAATACTGTTTTACAATTAAACTTGTTTTATAAAAAAGGGAAAAAAAGTTTTAAATAACTAAATGGTGTTTCTGTATCAAGCTATTCATTTCTGCCTATTTGATCAAATTGTTAAAATTAAATATGCAGTTCTCTAAGTAATAAATATTCCTAAAGCCCAAACTGAACTAAGCAGTACAAAAAAAGCATATAGAAATCTGAATATAAAGACTATTGGAAAAGCTACAAAAATCCTTATTAAATTATAATTGGAACAAATTAAGTAATTGCTTTCTATTCTAAAGCCTAGAAGTTAGTATGCTTTTAAAATTACTCAGTTTTAAAATTATCAAAAAGTTTTAAGCCCCTGTAAAGAAAAACAAAACAACATTCTTTGTTTAAACAATAACAATTTCTACTTATTTAGCTTGAGTGTTATCTCTTTGGTTTATGGAATACAAGGTTAATAAGTTAACATATATATTGGATCTTTAAAATAATAAAAACTGGAAATTCATGTTTATTAAAATTAAGTTAAATGTAGGGCTGCTCTCTCTTAAATGCAGAAAGTAAATTCAATTGGTTACTAATTGTAATCTAAGGTAAATTTGCCAATTTGTGGTTGTGGTCAATTATAAAGAGTTTGTAAAAGCATCTTCCAAACTGAAGCATTTAAATGGCTTTAGTTCTAAAGAGGCGTTATTAACTAGAAACCTGGATCAATATTGATGGTAAGAAGTAGCTTCATAGCAATGAAACCTGTCTGAAAGTCACCTCAATGTATTTATTCAAGTAGTGGTAATGAAAAGATACCTTGATTCCATTGGGAATCTTCCATTTTCATTTTAACAATGAAAAACACTTTTACCTCTGCTGCTAAAGTAAAATAACTGCTAATTAACATCTTCATGTTAAAAATGTAGACATAAAAAGCAAAGTACTAAAAGTTAATTTCATTTGATATGTAACATATTGCATTAGAAATGTTTAAAAAGCATACAAAAATCAAGAGATAAACTTCAGCATTGTCAAACTCTCTTGTGCATTCAAACCAGGCCTTGAGTGCATTGCAGGTTGCCTCTCCACACAAGTTATTGGCTAGTTTGGTCACTGACCCCTAAAACAATAAAAATATCTACTACATCTCTGGTCATGCTCCAGAAGTGGATGGAAACTACTTTGCAGTTTCGAGCTCCTGCAGCAGCCAACAATGGCTAAGTACAACCAAATGTACAATGAATATTGTCTCCAAACTGGCACTGTTCCATAGTGCCAGAGAGTGCTATGCACCAGGCCGGTAAGATCTACTCCCTAGTTTCTCTCTAGAGTCAATGGTGCTGCAGCTTCTGTGAAGAACAAACAAAGTGGAGCAATAAATACCAGAATACTGTTAAGTAGAACTTAAACACAATTGGTGTTATGGCCTGCTCCCATGGAGAGATAACATGTAAAGTATTGCAAACCTGAAACTTAAAACTATTAATTGCAGCTCAAAAAAGCCTAATGCATTAAGTAATACATTAATTAATATTAAGTACTGTACCTTTATCCTGTTCTAAATATATACCTGATAATTATAGTGTTATCTTTTCTATTCTAAATCATGTGCAAAAATACATTAAACATGCTAAAAGTCCTGGTAAACTTCATTTTCTGAGTAGTTAATAAACATGTCTATAAAATAAAAATAGCCATCTTGCCTGAGAGCAGTGGGGCCAATGGCCCTTTTGATCTAAAAAACCACCAAACTGGCTTGGGGGCAACCTTTCACAGTCTTCACTCCATACCAAGTGAAGATGTGTTTAAGGCCAGGGGCCACCAGTGGCTTACAGGCAAAGTTAATTAATACCAAGCTCAATTGCTGGGAACACCTGAAGTGCAAATAAGAGTGTGTCAAACTCTCAACCCAGCCTCCCTACTACCAGTAAAGAACCCAAAGTCAAATTCTAAGGGACCCTTTCTCCACTCCTGCCTCGAAACTCTTAACCAAAACTACTCAAGCAGGCCAGATTTAAAAAATAAACCTCTTGTGAACCCAAACATTTAAATGGTTCACAGGTAAACGCAGTTTTATTGTAAAGGGAATTAAAAAGGCAAGCCATGCAGTGGTTTCGCAATTTGAAACCATAGAGGCCAAAGCTCTTCCCCCTGGAACTTCAGTCCAAAAAGCAGAGCTAATTGCCCTCACCCGAAGTTTAATTAGCAGCTGGGAAATGGGCTAATATTTACACAGACTCTAAGTATGCTTTTTCTGGTCCTTCATGCTCACTCTACTGTGTGGCAAAAGCAAGGCTTACTTACTAACAGTGGGTCACCTATTAAGCATAAATAAGAAATCCTAGATTTAGTAGAAACCATACTGTTACTTCAAAAATTAGCAATTATGCATTGTCCAGGGCATCAAAAACAAAGCCTGGTAAAAACAGTCAGAAAATTACCAGAAGTTATTCAATTATAGCCAAAATGTAAAAAACCATTTACTCTGTAGTTCTAATCACTCCTACAGCTATTAAAGCTAAAATAATTTCCAAGTTGGTGCACAAATCCTGAATGAAAGCAGCTGCCCAAGAAATGCCACTTCACCAGAAACACCTGACGAAACACATGAGTACCAATCATTGAACAGCCTGGAATGCATCTTCAAAAACAAAGGTAAGTACCTAATACTGTTACCTATTACAATTTCTCTCTGGGGGTAACCAAAAACATAAAATAACTGAAAGTATACTGTTTCCTGCCAACTTTAAAAAAAGATGCCATCTTCACGGTCACCTAACCTTTTCTACCTCTGTGATCCAGTGTCCTCTTTAAAAAACCATGTATTCCAAAATTCCAATTAAATTTGTTTCTTTCAGAATGGGCATCTTATTAGCCATGTAAAAACTTCACCCACCTTCATACAAAATACCAGATCCATCTTCCTCCAGTCAAAATAAAATAACAAAGTTTTTACACCTTCTCAAGTAGGGACTACAGTCCAATGCCAGCAGGAAATAGCTACAGAAAAAAGATCATCTCCCTTCAGAACCCCTTTAAGATTAAAGGTGTAAAATCTCTAAAGAGAAGATAAAAATTAAATGGATCTAAAGCCTGGCAAGAAATTGACATAAGCACAGGTAGCCCCTAGGATGGCTGCTGGGGGGCCCCCACCCCCAGGATTCTGCTGTTCAGGATGAAAACTTCTGGGAACAGAAAAAAGCCCCACATGTTGCCTAGGGGCTTTGTCTTTAGGCACTCACTGGGAAATTAATAAGTGGGGTAATCAATCTAAACGACAGCTACCCACCTTGTAACTCCAACAGTAGTAATGCCAATGCTTAGCAAGTTAAGCTGGCATAAAAAGGGGAATAATATGAGCTATGGGTAGGGGCTGTGTGTCTCTTCATAAATAACCTGGGTTGTGTGGGTCAAACAATAAAAAACTGCAACCCTGCCCTTTGTAACCATGCCAACCACTCTAGTCCCAGAAAGCCAATCAAGTGATATAGGCTCTATAGACTTTGAATATTCAGGAAGGATGCAAACTAAATATGTTAATTCAAGCCTATGTTGAATGTGAGAAATATGTGTTAACTCAAGCTTACCTAGCACTCAAAGAAAGCACCATTTGACTCTTCACTCCTGCATATTCTGTATAAAAAGAACCTGAAAATCTTATTTGGGGCTTGGGTTTTTGAACAGAAAAATTCTTGAACCTGGTCAGTCATAAACAAATTTTTTCCTTCCCAGAATTATTACTGAGTCCTGGCCTTCCATACATGATTACTGAATCTCTCTGCTTCCACAACAATTTCAAGTGACTTCATTATTTTTTTCTAGCAGTTTACCTATAGATTGTTAATTTTCTTTCACTGACCAGACATTACTCCTGACTTCCAATCAAGTACTATTCCTAGTGAATCATAATGCCCTGCCATATCTTGCTTTCCTGACATGTGTATTTAGAGAGACTTCCACTGACCCTCAGATTCTACCTTTGGCCTTCATTCCCTCTTGAGTGCCAGTGCCTGGGATGGAGACAGTCAGAGGGTTTCATTTTAGATGTGTTGAGTGTGAGCTATCCATCCAGGGGGATATTTTCAGGGGATATTAAAAAAATGGTTCTGCAGTTCAGGATGGCAAACTGGCCTGGAAGCAAAGTTATGAGAGCCTTTCATATATGAGTACTGGTATGCTGACCATAGGAGAACTTGTAGCAAGTGAAGAGTCACTGATAGAAGGAAAGAGATAGGAAGGAGTAATCCAAGAAGTAGAAGGAAACCTAGAGCAAAATTTCATAGAGACAGATGGTAGATTACAGGTTATCGGGGGACAGAAGGGGAAAAGAAGTGGGAGTATTGCTTAAGGGGTACAGAGTTTCTGTTTGAGCTGATGAAAAAGTTGGGGTAATGGATGTTGGTGATAGTAGCATGATATTGTGCATGTAATTAATACCACTGAATTGTATGCTTGAAAGTAGTTAAAATGGAAGATTTGTGAGCTATTACAGTAAAACGTTTTTTAAGAAGTTGAAGGAAGATTGGAAGATAATGGCAACATACAAGTTTCAAGAAAAATGTGATCACTAATGTCAATTTTAGATGCAGACTACATACCTTATAAACAATACTTTTAGGGCCACTCTCAGATTGCAATTTACCCCCAGTGCAATCTCTCCTAACCCCTAGCATGGCTCCCATTGACAATAAAACAAAACGTAAGCTCAGCCCAAAGGCCTTGACAATATGATTCTAACCACTTTTCAAACTTTCTATTCCTTTAGTGACCTCCAAAACCCCTCTATACTGGTCAAAAAAAAATTTCCCCCTATGTTTGTCCAAAGCTCTGTGGCCTTTGTCCCTCTGCATATATTACCTCCTTATTATGGGAATGCCCTTCCCACATATCTCCATACATCCTTATCCTATTATCCTTCAAGCACAATGCTACACTTAGCTAGTTTTCTATACAAAATTGATTTCTATGTGTCTATCTGCTGCAAGGAACTGTAGACTCTTTAGGGAAAAGCCTATCTATTATTTATCTCTAGCACCCCTTGAAACTTGCCATGGTGCCTGTTATACAGCAGATGCCCAAGAAATGGCTTTTTGAATTAATGAACTGATGCTGTTTTGTGCCAAGTAGAATAAGACTGTAGAGGCTGACATTTGCAAATGCTGTTGCTACTGACTCACCTGTTTGGGAGAATGAATGAGTTTTCTTTTATGAGTTAGTGACTTTTATATCCATCAGACATAGCATATCCTCTTTAATGCAGTTGCTTATTATAAGAAGGAACAGTTTCTTAGGATTCAGGTATTTATGTACAGTTGGATTATTTTGTCTGGAATTTAATATTGCTCTGTCCTTTGATATTTATTTCAGGGTCAATAGAAATGTAACCAACCTTACTCCCTTTTCATGTTCAGTCTAATTACTTAGCAGGAGGATTAGATCCAGCATAGTGTTGTTTTTCTTTAAGCGTGATGGATGATTTAATTTGATGGTATAAATATTTTCTAAACATATTAATTTGGAATAATTACATTATTACTTAACATTTTAATCTTATTAACATGTTAACATTTTTGATACATTGTTAGTCTCTGAATATTGAGGATGATGTATATATTAGGTTGCAAGCCTGTATACAAGACTTTTTTCTATAATGCTTTATTCTAAGCATATGTACAGATAAGGTAGAGTACTGCTTCCTTCAAGACCTTCACCAAAGTCAAATTGGAATTATATTGTGTACTAAGGGTGCTAAGACATTCATTACTGTAATACCTTATATGTGATACATTTCAAAGATTTCCATACTAATCAGCTCATATGATCCTTATGACAATGGTTCAAGATCATATGGCTTAATATTATTATCTCCATTTTATTTATAAGAAAACTTAGACACAGAGACATTTTTTAAAAAGACATAGTTGTCAGATGCAATGCAAGAACAGGTCTATCTCCACAATTTCAGCTACTTGCCAAAAGAACTTAACTAAATGAATCTCATTCCACAAATAACTGGTAATTAGATTAGATGACCCGTTAGGGTCTCTTCTAATTCTGTGATCCTACAAATCATGGATTAAACATGTTCCTTTGAACAGACTTTCTTTTTTATTAGCTCGATTGTTTAATGGTTGAGATCCTCGGATCTGAAGTGATTCCACATCATAATATTCCATATAGGCCAATTATAAAATGAAACTTTAGGCAAGTTATGTAATTTTTCCAAGCTTCATTTCTTTATGTAATTTGGGGATGAAAATAGTACTACTTTCTAGAGATGTTATGAGGCTTAAATTAACTAATATATTATTTATATATATTCATATCCCCTTTACTATATATAAAGTCCTTAGCAAAGCAACTTAGAAAAGCAACTCAATAAATATTATATGCTATAATCAATATTGCTGCTTTTACTATTATCATCACTATTACATTCTAAGATATCCATTAATTAATTTTATATAAATGAAGGTCATAAACTTTAGTTCACCAATTGGCCATCCATGTTCTTGAAGTTAGAACATTTAGATCTCCTAGAATTGGTAACCAACCAAGAGCATTAAAATATCCAGACCCACAGGGAGGTGAAGATGGACAACTACCACACTGGGGAACTGAGTCTACAACTGCAAGCAGGAGAATTCCATCCATCAGCCACGTGGGATCTAAGCCCCCTCTTGATTTAGAGATGGAGTGAACATCGCCATCCCAGGGTCCACAGGATGGAGGAATAAAATATGGATTAGACTGGACTTACTGGTATTCTACTATAGAACTATTGTGACTCTAGTAATGGAAGAAATTGTATCATTGATGTGGAGACAGTGGCCACGGGAATTGCTGAGAGCAGGGAGAGGGAAGAAAAGGTATGATATGGGGGCATTTTCAGGACTTGGAATTGTCCTGAATGATATTGTAGGGACAGATGCAGGCATCATATATCCTGCCATAACCCACTAAATGGGCTGGGGGAGGGTGTAAACTAAAATGTAAACTATAATCCATGTGGTATAGCAGTACTCCAAAATGTATTTGTCAAATGCAATAAATGTTCCACACTGATGGAAGAAGTTGTTGATGTGGGGGGATTGGGGTGGAGTGAGGAGTGGGGTATATGGGAACTTCTTATATTTTTTAACATAACATTTTGTGTGATCTTTGTATCTTTAATAAAAAGACAATAAAAAATAAATTTTAAAAAAATATCCAGTCCCTTACCTGTAATAAAATGGAAATAGTATGACAAGGATTTATTAAAACTTTCTTGTAGGAGTAAATGGTTCAGAGGATTCCACTATAATAAAAGTAGGAAATATGCACAGTCAAACATGAACCATAAGGCTTTGATCTTCCCTTATATAATTCAAAGGAAATCCTTTCAAGAAGTATAATCCATTTAAATATTTACCAAACCTTACTCTCAGCTGAAATAGGTGTCAAATCTCAAATTAGAAAGTCTCCCTTCTGGTTCAACTTCCATTGGATTTGGTAGCAGCATTTCCCATTTTTAACACTGTGGAAGAAGAGCAGAATTAGCACAGATAGTTTCACTATCAGTGATGGAAATTGACAAGCCAAAGGAAGGCAAATAAGACAAAGACTGAGTGTATTTCCCATGTGTTCTCAAAAAGGGAAGACCATTTCTTTGGCTCTTGAGAATACAATTAAAGTAAAGTTTAAGATAATATTTCTATCAATCATTGAAGGGCTAAATATTGAGTTCCTATTATGAGTCAAATAGTGCCTATAATCTATCAACTACTCATCACTTAGTCCTATAACAGAAGAATGCTATTTCTTATCAACCTAAAATTACGCCAAGACTCGGAGAAGTGAGTTGCTGGTGCACACATAGCTATTAAAACACAAAAGTGGATTCAATTCCCAAAGCACAAGTCCCCTCAGCAAAATCAGGCTGTTCTCTTTCATTTATTCAAGAAAAGTTTACAGAAGTGACCCATTTTAGGTTAATTAGGAATCAAATGGAGAAACAGTAGTGAATGAGATATAGTGATTACCCTATGAGAGTTTCTTGCCCTAGAGGAAAGAAAAAATGTGCTAAGATAGCAGAAAGAAAAGTAAAAAGGAAATACAAAAGAAAGTACTAATTCAGAAATGCTCTCATTATAAGTCTCAAAGGAAGTTATATTTTCAAAGACACATCTATGACACCACATATATTTATAACTAGGCAAAAAGTGAATTCATATGGCTTAGTATCATTAGCAGGCCCAAGCAATCCCTAAGCAAACACCCGGGACTGATCTCTGGTGATGTTTCTGAATCTTAACCACTACCTTTGGAGTTCCCAAACTATTATGGGTTTCAGCATTAGGATGAGACGAAGATAATTGAAAGTCTGATGACTACAAAGTATATTTTAAAACACAAAACTTCCTTCTCAGAGATATTCATTAGCTCTCAACATCTTTGTTGAATTTTTTTTTCAGAAGGTACTGGGGATTGAACCTGGGATCTCATATGTGTGAAGCAGGCACTCAACCACTGAGATACATCTGCTCCATTCTGTTGAATTTTAAAGGACAATTTTGTTTTGGTTAAGGGAGACTAGATCCAAATAGCTGGATCTTTGAATGGCTTATTAAAGTTAATTGCTTTATACGGTCTCATGTCTGCACACCAGTCAGATTAATGGGGGCTAAAGCCATATTGAAACCAGATTGTGTTCAAAGTTATAAAAACCCACAGTTTCTAAAGTCCAGACTCTCTCTCTCCACATCACACCTCCCTATACACAGTCATCACCCATACACAGTAATCAACATCTTTAGTGCCATGTTCCTTGATTGCATTTGGTATGCTACAATATTCAATCCTCCTTAGCTCATTCATCAGCAAAATTTTTATTGGGCTCCTATGAGGGGCCAGATAGCATGCTATAGGCTGGAAATACCAGAAAGAGAATGAAAGGGCCACTTTCTACTTCATATATACTAACAGTCTATCACTTGGACAAATATTCCTTTAGCGGTAGCTTGCATTGGACAGAAAGAGCCCTGCTGAGGCATTGGCCAGGGGCTGCCCAGAGAAAAGTACAACTTCCTCCCCAAAGCTGAGACAGCTGAAGGATCTAACAGCTGAAGACCACTATACTCTTGGCAGCTGGGCCGCAAGTGCTTTCCTGAATGGAGATCTGAGCAGGCACATCCATATCAGTCACAGCGCTGGCCAAAAAGGATTCTGAGAAAATGTTGAGACTTAATGGGCAAAGGCAAATAGAGATGTCATGATTGATGAAGACTTGGGGGAAGTTTCTGCTGGAAAGAGGCTTTGGATAAGTGATAAAATATTATCAGAGAACAAATCAGAATTATCAGTTCAAACTATGATTTAGCACTTAGATGTTTTCTTGTTTCGCAACTGTGCTCTCGGCAGTGTATCTGTGATTTAGTAATAGGGTTCATTTTTGCTGTCCATTTTATTTCATTTATGGGTAAGCACAGTGAGGAACTGGGCTGTGGTGGCTGTGTGTTCAGCTGCACTTGCCAGAGAGCAAGAAAACTGAGTAGCTGATGACAATATCTAGTTCCATTTCTCATCTGGTGGCAGCCACCTGCAGTGAAGTAAATCTAGGGGAAACTAAACTCTCAATTGCAATTTAAAAGTCTTAAACCTCAGAATTCCAAGTGGCACAAGGGATATAAAACAACTTCTGATATTGATACCCAATTTTTAAAATTGATTTTAAACTGATTTCAGAAATTAATTCAGGATCTTAAAATTTTTTCTTCATGAGACATAACTCTCCTGGTCATGAACAGTGCCTAAAATGGACCTGGTTTCTTAATTCCATAGAAGCTTGCCGACGTTCAAAAATTAACAAGGCAAAGCATTTCCCCTTCCTGGACGTTCACAAAGCAGATTTATCAAGTTTAAGACCAACAGTCCCTACATACTATATTTTGGTCCTAATGTCTCTCTATGACTCTAGTCATAGGTATACCTCTCTATTCTCTCCCAGATCCACCACACCCATCTAAATATCTAAAATATCATCATTCCCACTTATTCTTGAGCTCTTTAGGTCTCTTGACCCTTATTCCCAAGAGCCTGTGATAGCTTAGCTCAGTCAATATCCAGAGTTTCCCCTATATAATGCTAAATCCCTAGGAATTTAGACTACAATTCACTTTAAAGGTCAAAAATGTAAGTGACCTAGAGGTGAACCTTAGAGTAGTTCCAGCTAGACTGCTAATTGGATACCTCCAAAATGCCACAGTCATGGCCAGGGACACGGTTCCCATTTCCAGTCAACAAATCACCAGGGAACGCCAATGACTCATTTTCAACAGCTGGTCTCGAGGGTGACTGAGCTCTGCAGATGAACAGAAGGGCCTCTGACTTCTCTCATTTACTTGATGGAGCTCATTGCATTGCTAAGTGCTAGGAGAAATGAAAACAGTCATAGTTCAAATACTTTCTAAAGAAACATAGAGTTCTATATCAGGAAATTGGACTTTTTAGACTTCTATATCAAGAAGTTGGACATTTAAGGCCCTCCAGCTTCAGCTTCATTTTTTGGTTGTTCTCTCACTCTTTCTATGATGCTCTTGATTCTCACATTCCACCTCTCCCTTTAACATATATTTTCAAGTACTTATGAAAATATATGTGAACATCTTCTGAGAAGGCTGCTCTGATCCGTAGCTGGGACTAGTTGCTCCCTTGGCTATAATTTTATAGCACTGGAATATACCATAGTCCATATCACATTGTATTATTGCTACATAGACATATATTTGTCTATGTTAGTGGATTGTAAGATCACCTTAGTGGATTATAAGATCGCTAAAGTGACCAAGCATTACTTATCTTTACCTAGCACATAGTAGGCAAGTTGAATTGGATTTTAACTGATCTAGCCAATGAAGCATTAGAAGGAAATTATGAAAACGTGTTATATTTTGCTATCTTAAAATAAAGGTATAATCTTTTCACTCAGATTTTAAAATGAGCAAAATATATGGACCAACAATTCAGCAAATAAACAAGGAAACATTTGACATCACCAGTAGTTGAAAAAGAACTTAGTAATTAAAGGCAACAAGTTACCACTTTTGACTAGTAAATGAGCAAGTGTATATAAATTTATACCCAAACACACACCCCCAAACACATACCAAAACACAAAAAAAACTTGGTTGATGATATTATGGTAACAAGCACCCTCCTATAGTCTGCTAGCGGTTTACAATGAAAATCTTAAAAGAAAATATATATATACACATAATTTTGATATATCCCCATAATCTTGCATTAGGAATATGAATTAGGGGGGAAATTCAGGGATGTAGATGAAGAATTACATAAAAGGATCTCTGTAATATTCCTTGTAATAGTGAAAAAATGGAAACCTTTGTCCAATCATAGGACAGTGGGTAGATCAACCAAAATACATCCCTCAATTTAAAACAAGTTTTATAAAAGTGTTTAATGACATGAATGAAAACTGTCAATAAATGTTAAACAGAAAAATTCAGGAAAAAGTAAAAAGTTTCTAAAGGAGAATACTTAATAATAACAAATGGTATATAAAACTCATGTAATACAAAGTCTAAGAAGTGAATATCCTATTGACATGGCACGTAGAAGGTAAAAATTAACTTTGGTAAAAGTTTTTTTATGTCTGTCTCTACCTTTGAAATCAGGCGGTTGATTTTCTGAATATTTAATCAGTTCCTGGGTTCTTTGAGAGCTGGACACAGACAAAAGTCAGAAATGGGTTGGAGTCTTGTTTTCACCTTGGATACCTTGCTTCAGCTGTGATTCTCAGTTCTCATCCGTAAATTGGGCATAATAGTTGTAAAGAGCCTAATGTAGTAATTACCAGACAGTAAGCACTCAAACATTTCTTCTTTGCATATTAAGTGTATTAATTACCTGTCACACCTTCAGCTTCTGCTAATCAGGCATCAACTAGGTATACCTAATTCATAATGGAACCAGATTAGCTAATCCTAGAAAAGGCTCATCCATAAACTGAAGTTACTCAATCCAAAAAAAAAAAAAATCAGAATGATGAGAAAGGGAACTTCCTATAATTCGGAGAAAGTGGAGTTAAAAGATCAAGATACAGACTTGAAGTTGATGGCTACCAAGTTTTGTACAGAATAATTAAGGAATAGATATGAAAAGAGTGAGGAGAGTGGTTGAATTAGATTTCAATTGCTGCTGTAAAAAAATTGCTACAAACTTAGTAGTTTAAAGCATGACAAATTTATTATCTTACTATTCTAGAGGTCAGAAGTCCAAAACATCTCACTGGTTTATAATCAAGGTATTGTAGAGCTGCATTCTTTTTGGAGGCTCCAGGGGAGAGAGTTCATTTCTTGTCTTTTCCAGCTTCTGGAAACTGCTTACATTCCATGGCTCCTTCCAGCAGTGGCATCACTTTGAACTCTGCTTCCATCATCATAACTCCTTCTCTTTCTCTACTTCCATCATCATATCACCCTCTCTGACTCTGACCCTTTTGCCTCCCTATTATAAAGGTCCATGTGTTTACATTGGGTCCATCTAGGACAATCATCCAATCTCAAGATCCTTAACTTAATCACATCTGCAAAGTCCTTTTTGCCACATAAGGTAGATGGCAGGTTCAGGGAGTAAGACGTAGACATCACTGAGGAGCCATTATTTAGCCTACCACAATGACCATGCAGCTGCAGAGAATATCTCTAGTCTTAATTCTGTAACATTTCTTGTTGTAGTCTCATGTGACAGAAATAATGCCTCCTCCAAGACTATGTTCCTTGACCCCTTTGTAAGTCTGGCAGGGCAAATGAAGTACTCAGGATAACTGGATGTATTCAAAAGGGAGGAAAGCCCATACTCCTCAATGTGTGGTCTGTGGTACAGCAGCATTACCATTACCTTGGAGCTTATTAGAAATGCATATTTCAGGCTCCATTTCAAACTTCCTGAATCAGAATCTTCATAAACAAGATCACAGGTGATTCTGGGTTTGGTTTTGTTTTTTAATTTTTTTTTTTATTAAATTGTCTTTTTTATAAGGAACATAGATCACAAAAAATGTTACATTAAAAAATATAAGAGATCCCCACATATCAAACCCCCCCCCCCACTCCTCCCACATCAACAATCTCTTTTGTCATTATGGCACGTTCATTGCATTTGGTGAATACATTTTGGAGCACTGCTGCACTGCATGGATTATAGTTTACATTGTAGTTTACACTCGACCCGAGTACATTCAGTGGGTTATAGTATGTTATACCTGTCCCTACAATATGATTTAGGACAACGAATTTCCGAAAATGCCCCCACATCTCATCTCTTCTTCCCTCTCCCTGCCCTCAGCCCTCAGCAACTACCGTGGCCACTCCACCTCTACATCAAGGTGGTTGATGGATGCGATTCTCCTGCCTGCAGTCATAGGCATTCTCGGTTCCCAGGTGTGGTGGTTGGCCATCTTCACCTCCCTGTTAGCCGACCTGTGCAAGTCCAACAAACAGGAGAGTAGGAGCTGCAACCCTACTGAGGTTCAGGGCCCAGCTGGCACATGGCCAGTCCAGAGAACGAAGTCTCCTGGGTATACACCAAGTCAGCACCAACCACAAGTTCAGTAAAAGTGACAGAAGAGGCATGTGTAGAAAGTTCACATCTGAGTCCAACTCCATCACACTCAGAAACACAAATTCCAAAGTAGGGGCCACTGATACAGCACTGAACTCCAGACCCATCTGCCATGACCGTAGAATGTGTGGGTCTCTGTAGCCCTGAGGAGAACCAGTACCAGGGCTTGTATCTACTTTGGTTGTCTCTGGGGTACTGCTGAGGCATGGGTAAATGCAACCCCTCTGATGACCTCCTGCCTCTTTTTGGAAGACTCTTAGCCACATACACTCATTTGTCTTTGCCATTTCCCCCTTTTATTCAAGGTGAAAAAGCAGTTTTTAACACATGATCCTACATGTAGGCTAAGATATTCTGCTGGTCTGAGTTGACCTTTTTATTCAAGTTCTCTTTCTAGTTGCGTCACCAGTTAGTGATAGGTAGTAATCCCTTGGCACCAGGGAGGCTCATCCCCAGGAGTCATGTCCCATGCTGGGGTGGTGGGGAGGAAGTATTGCATTTACATGCTGAGTTTGACTTAGAGAGTGGCCATATTTGAGCAACATGGGGAGGTTCTCAGGAGGTAACTCTTAGGCACCCTGCAGCTCTAGGCCTACTTCATATGTCAGGTACATAGGCTCATAAGCATAGTCATCAGTATCAGGGGCTCATCATTGGACCATCCTTCTTCATTGGTCTTTGTCATTGCACTTGGGGGTTGTTGCTCTTCAATTGGGGAATGTGATAGAGCTGCCCTGGCTAGGAACTCAGCACTCCCTCAGTTGTCATTTATAACTGTAACTACTATGGAAATACCTGGCATATATCAGAACATTTTTATGTTCCCTATATACATGCCTGGGAGAACTCCCTCCCAACCATGTGCCCCCAATCAATAACACCCCACACCAGTGTTCCTCCCCTGCCATAATTGAACCTCTCTGTGGTCCAAAACTTCTTCAAAAATGAAGCCAAATATATTGCCAAATTCAATTAATAGGAAAATGAAATATAGTGATGGGTTTAAAGATTAGAAACAGAATACATGCTAATTTAGAAAAGCTAAAGTAAAGTAAAAATAAATTGGGGTATTAAAAATGAAAAATATTATAAAGCTTTGTTTCTGACATTATGCCTTTCATCGCTGCAATATGTGTTGCCTTCTATGTACAGTGACAAGGCAATTTCTTTCATTTCTTCCTCAGTGTCCACATCCTTTATTTTATTTTTTTCTAATTTTTAATTTTGTCTTCACAAAAGTTTTAGATCACAGTAATTCATATATATGAAATAGGGGACTCCCATATATCTAACATCAAACCCTTTTCCCCCTTCACCAGCAATGATCTTTTTACATGTTCATGTTATATTTGCTGCAGCTGATGTGCAGATATTGAAACATAGTTTTCAAACATGGTTCCATGTGGTTTACATTATGGTTTATATTTTAGACTGTACAATTTTCTAAATTTTTAGTTACCTTATGTTTTAATTATGGTTTACATTTTAGCCTATAGATTTCTATGTGTTTTTGGTGTAATTTAACATGTTCAATATCCATCATTGCATGATCTTGTGGAAAACTTCCATTGCCCCCCAGTTACCCTGATTCCATCTATTCTATACCTCTCTCCCCCTCCCCTTAGGGCCCACAGTGACAATCAGTCTTTACCACTTGAAGGACCAGATTCACAGATACTTGCAACAATGCTGAGGGCTTGACATACTAGACTGTCCTCCTCCATTGGGAGCCACCAATTCTCTCAAGAGACACAATTCCCACTATTTCAGAACATTAGGCCTTCCCAGGATGTGGGTACAACTTCCCACTCATTGTATGGGTCTCCACTCTATGATATAACACACTATGACAAGAACAGCACTCACACACTTCCTAGAGTGCCAGATGCCCCACCTTAAGGACCTTCAACTAGTAATTATTCCTTATATTTTCTAAAGAGTTTTCTCAACATTATAGCTTCAACCACATACCTGACAATCTCCCATGGTCAACTGTTCCCCCCAGCATTCCCCCCAATTCCTTGGGCTATCTGACCTATCCTCCCAACCCTAGCCCTCCTCAAGCCTGCAAAGCCCCACCCAAAGATATCCCTATGCCCCCATCTTATCCCTTCCCTGTACAAATACTTACCTCCAATTTATCATATATTTCACCAATCTGGTGTCAGCTCACAACCTTCCTCTCCCTGCCAATTTCCTGTAAGTCTATCATTCAGTCTTTAGCTCTCTGAGAAAGCTTGGTTTGCTTATTTCATATCAGAGAGGTCATGCAGTATTTGTTCTTCAATGCCTCACTTGCTTCACTCAACATAATGTCCTCAAGATTCATCCATGTTATCACATGAGTTTGCACTGTATTCCTTCTTATAGATGAGTAGAATTCCATTGTATGTATATACTATATTTTGTTTATCTATCCATCTGTTAATGGGCATTAGGGTTGATTCCTACTTTTGGCAATAGTGAAAAATGCCACTATGAACATTGGTGTGCATTTATCAGTTTGTGTCCTTCTTTTCAGGTCTTCTGGAAATATACCCAGCAGTGGAATTGCTGGGTCACAGGGCAAATCTCTAGCTACTTTTTTGAGAAACCACCAAACTGTTCTCCAGAATGGTTAGATCCTTCTGCATTCCCACCAGCACATCCTCTCCAACACCTGTAGTCTTCTTTTTTTTTAATAGCCACCAATCTAATGGGAGTAAGATGGTATCTCAATGTAGTTTTGATTTGCATTTCCCTAATAGCTAGTGATTTTGAGCATTTTTTCATGTGCTTTTTAGCCATTTGTATTTCTTCTTTGGAGAAGCATCTGTTCAAATCTCTTGCCCATTTTTAAAAGCATTGTTTGTCTTTTTATTTTCAAGATATAGGAGTCCTTTATATGCAGGATATTAGTCTCCTATCAGATATGTGGTTATCAAATGTTTTCTCTCATTGGGTAGGCTGTCTTTTCACTTTCTTGACAAACTCTTTTGAGGTGCAAAAGGCTTTTATTTTGAGGAGGTCCCATTTACCTATTGCTGTTCATGCTTTGGGTGTGAAGTTCATGAAGCCATTTCCTATTACAAGGTCCTGTAGATGCTTCCCTACGCTGTTTTCCAAGGTCTTTATGGTCTTGGTTCTTATATATAGGTTTTTGATCCATCTTGAGTTGATTTTTGTATGAGGTGTGAGATGGTAATCCCCTTTCATTCTTTTTCATATGGATATCCAATTCCCCAAGCGCCATTTGTTAAAGAGTCCATTCTCTCCCAGGTGAGTGGGCTTGGTGGCCTTGTCAAACATCAGATGACTATATATATGAGGATCTATATCAGAACTCTCAATTCAGTTCCATTGGTCAGTGTGTTTATCCTTGTGCCAACACCATGCTATATTAACTACTGTGGCTTTGCAGTATGCTTTGAAGTCAGGTAGTATGATTCCTCCAATTTCATTTTTCTTTTTCAATATGTCTTGGGCTATTTGGGGCCTCTTTCCTTTCCAAATAAATCCTTAATCTCTTCCTTCACTTCCTTAAGTTGGTCTATGATATATGTTTTGAGAGTTTTGATTAGTTGTTTGATGTTCTGCTCCTCTTTCTGGTTTTCAGTTTGTTCATTGGATTGGTCCATGTTTTCCTGATTATTGGTATGGTTTGTAATTTTTTGTTCCTGTCTGGTCATCATTTTATTTGATGGGTTTATCCAGTTGCTTAGTTTCTCTGTCTAGTCTTGGGGTTTATTTAGGTGTTGTTTTTGTGTGTATGTTAAGTCTTCTCTTTGATACTTTGTTCTTCTTATTCTGTTTCCTTGTTGTTGTCTAAGTTCCCTTGAAGAAAAATGTTAGGGCCAGGGAAAGCAAAAGAGATAAGAAAAGAAAAAGTATAATAGTATTGATAGTAAAAGTTAGCAAAAGAACCATGTGAGATCTAGGAGAATGGATATTAAACTCATGCAAGCTGTGTAGAGTTATAACAGTAAAAAAAAATGGAGTACCTACAAAGAGATGGTAAACTGACTATGGGGAAGAATGTAGTATGAATTAAAAGGCCAGTGTGGTCTGGAGAGAGGGAAAGAAAAAAGAAAGGACAATAATATAAAGAGTGAATAAAAGATAGAAAACAGAATAGAAGTGTTAAAATAAAAATTTAGAAAAAAATGGGGGATAAACAAAGAGGTGGAATGCCTGCCTGCAGGTGATTCTTATGCACATAAAATTATGAGAAGCACTGATATAAGTCACTTTCAAAGCTGGCACATAAATTACAGTGCAAACTCTAGTCCTACAACAGACTCTATTGCATTGACCTTAGAGGTCAAGTGTTGGAAACTGAGGCACAGTGGCCTCTCAAGGAGAGATGTGCTGTCTCTATGACTACGCTTGCAACCTAAGGAATGTGGTGATTGGGAATTCCCAGCAAATGGGATGAAGCTGTTAAAGGCTGAAAGACAAGATGAGCTCATACCTTTTGTAGTGAATAGGACACTTAGACTTTGTACCTTGAGATAAGATTTTTTAAAATTCCTTAGACTATAGGTAATGCTGATAGTTAATACGGTTGCTCCTTAATGGCATGTAGGCTAGTATTTGTGTGTATAGGCTCATAGGCTACCTATACCTGCTTCTTGATGTGTACACTGTGGTATATAAAGAGCCCCTTGTAAACAATAAAGTTGTCTGATGAGCTTGAGGCTTCAATGCTCTCAGATCCCCTGATCCCAATCTCTCTTTGTCTTTCATTCCCAATACCCTTTGGACCCACGACTCTGACAGTCAAGAGTTTTAGACAGTGAAGCTACAACATGGAAAAGGACCATCCAACCCACAGTGGACTGTGGTGTAAACAGGAAATAAACTTTTGTGTTAAGACACTAACATTTTGGGTAATGCCTGTTGTAGCAACTATTCTTCATTATTCTGATTTTCACTAAGATATATTTGAGTAGATTTCTGTTTCTTGCAACCAAAAAAGCTTTGTACACAACAGTGATCCTCAAACTTCTGTGTGCATCAGGATCACTTGGACAAGTATAAGAATGTTCTTCTATAAATTATAGCAAATATATGCAACCAACCACAAGGTGGTAACAACCGGGTGGTTGACAGGAAAAAAATACCTCTAATGGAAATAACAGATGATAGAACTATTTTATTAATAATCTTTCATCAATTGTAACAAAGGTAACTACCATTAAAAAATAGCACAATTATATTAAAAAATGCTACCATCAGTAGTAACAAATGTTCCATACCAATGCAAGGTGTTGGTGGTAGGGCAGTATAAGTAAATCCTGTATTTTATGCATGATTGTTTTGTAAGCTCATAAATTCTCTAAATGAAACAAAAAGAATCAGTTGGAGGTTGTTAAAGCACAGATTGCTGGACTTCACCTGCAGAGTTTCTGATTTAGTAGCCCAATGGAGGGGCCAAAAATTTTGCATTTCTAACAAGTTCCCAGATGATGGTGATGCTGCTGGCCTGGGAATGACATTTTGAGATCCACTGGTTCACAACACCACTATTAGTTGTTCTCCATCACTATACAATTCAACTAGGACAATATAGACCAGGAGTCTGCAAACTACAGCTTATGGACCAAATCCAGCCCATTACTTTTTATAAAGTTTTATTGGAACATCATAATACTACCACACTCATTCATTTATGTATCATCTATGGCTGCTACAATGGCAGAGGTCAGTAGTTACAATAGAGGCCATATGACTGGTAAAATATAAAGTATTTACTATTACTCTTCACAAAACTGTTTTCAGATCCCTGAAAAAGACCACAAAGAAGTTACATTTTCCCTATATAATGCTAAAACTACAGAGTTCTGATTTGTTTGAGCATATTCATTGATCATTTTCTACTTCTATTATACTATGCCATTTTCCATTTTGGCAGCAAACACAAGAAGACTCTTTTCCTAGCTTATCTTCTTTGATAAAGAGAATAACATTTATTGTTACTATTATGGTCCTTGTAAAAGCCATTTATTGTTAAGTATGGATGTTGCCTTATATGGAACTGGAAAGATCCTTAGAAAGCAATAAGGATTTTCAAAGAATTACATATGTGATGGTTGGGGTTTTAGTACATCCAGAAGAGTGCTGTGGCAGAAAGGGGGTGCACAAAACAAAACAGGTAGCTTCTGAAGCTGGGGACACTCTCTTAATTACCTTATGACCTATCTGCTCAATTTACAAGTCAAAATGGGCATTTATGTCTTTCATCATTCTAGGGTCAAGTTAGTTTATTAAAATTAAGTTCTCTGTACTCTTTCAAAATGGTACACAAAACTATAATATATGCTTTTTCGATCTACTTCAAAAGTCCTATAACCCATTTTTATATAAAAATAAAAAACTCTTTAAATGTGCCAAAGCACACAAAAGCAGTCTATTTTTTTTACCAATTCTTTCAGATTTGCACCTTTTAAAATAGTAATTCTGCAGAAATGTCATATCTAAAAAAATTGTTCAGAGGTAGAAGTACTTAAATGAAACTTCCTTTATTAGTATATTGGGGAAAATTTGCTGGTCTGAGAATGGAAGAAAAGCAAACCTGATGCTGAATTAAAACACTACAGTACCAAAGGGAGAATTTTTTCCTATAAAAAAAAAATGCTACTTCATATATTAAACTCTAAAAATTCCCTATTTACTATAGCTGGGTTCTTTTTGTTTTTTAAAATAATAGCCTTTTAGAACCTCCCCAGAATTCTGGTCCTAAAAAGGAGTTAGAGGCTAATTCATAAAGTTGGATATCTGGCATTTGTACTAGTCAGTCTCTGCTTCACAAGTGTCAACTATGTCAAACCCACACATGAGCGACTCACACTATAAGCTTTTTGAATTCACTGTGCTCTCACTTCCCTCTGGTCCTTTGCACAGATTTTCCCTTTGTCTGAAAACCTTAAGTCAACTGTTTTAATGACTCTCCATTCTATTACCTTATGATTCACCATACGTTTCTCAATTTTGATGACTCTTAACCCCCTTTCTTTCCCACCATCTTAAGGAGAATCTTAATGGCTCCCCCAAGTGTTTCTGACTCTTTAGGAGGTCCACAAGCAATGCCTCATGCGCCCATATATCAATCATCTAGTTGTGTTCCTTGCCAGTATCTTTCCCTGTATGGAATCTCATGATCTAGGACTTCTTGAAGTACTTGAAGGCAATCCCACTGATAATGATGCCTGTCATATGAATGCTGAAGTCCTCCTTAAGGATGTTGTTTCCTCAAACTACCAATATGGGAAATCAAAGGGTGATGGCTTCTTTGTTGAGGTAAGAGAATGTTCCTCTCTCCCCAATTCTGTGCCACACTTTGTTACTTGGGACCAAAGAAAACAGTTATTTTATCTTCCTATAATAAGTTCCCAAACAGGTACATACACATCTTCCTCTCCCTCAGGATAGTCTAAATCTAGTCATTTAAAAAATATTCCCTTGGGAAGTGGACATAGCTCAAGTGATAAGGCCTCCGCCTACCATAAGGGAGGATCTGGGTTTGATCCCTGGGACCTCCTGGTGAAAAAGAAGAGAAAGCATGTCTGTGCAGTGAGCCAGTGCCTGTATGGCAATCCAAGTGCCTGTGTGGTGAGCCAAGTGTCCACATGGTAAACCGAGTGCCCATATGGTGAGTGAAGCGCCCGTGTGAGTGCCTACATGGTGAGCCAGTGCCCTTGTAGTGAGCCAAATACCTGCTCAAGTGTCCACGTGGCAAGCCAAGTGCCCACACAAATGCCTGTATGGTGAGCTAGTGCCCGTGTAGTGAGCCAGTGCCTGCATGGCAAGCCAAGTGTCTGTGCAACAAGCCAAGTGCCCACACGGTGAGACAGTGCCTGCACAAGTGAGTCATGCAGCAAGATAATGATGCAACAAAAGAGAGATGAAGGGGAGAGTCAAGGTAAAGCGCAGCAGAGACCAAGAACCGAGGTGGCACAATTCACAGAGAACCTCTCTCCACATCAGAGGTGCCAAGGATTAAATCCCAGTGAATTCTTGAGGAGAAAGACAAAGAGGAGAACACAAAAAGAGAGATACAGGAGATCACACAGCAAAAGGACACAGACAACAAAAACGGCAAGGTGGGGAAGAAGGAGGGGGAGGAGAAGGGGGTAGAGACAGGGGGAGGAAAAGGGGAAGAAAAAAATATTCACCAAATTCTCTTTCAAACATGTTACTTTCCTTCCAAACAATCCCCAAGGCCACACTTTTGCAAATATGTTTATATTATAAGAAACATGCTTTATGTAACCTATCAACTATGACCCACAGCACTGGGCAGACATAAGGGCAGATAAACTCAAACCATTATTAGAAGTAAAACCTCATACTATTTGTTTCTCAGGAATACTTACAGTGACCCAAAATATTTCTTCACTTTTCCTGATCACTTTCAATCCATACACAGTTGCCTCAGATGAACATCTGGAAGTCTTCCCTCTCCCTGGTTTACCTCCAATTTCTCTTTTATACCTTTCTGTTCCTCACCTGCTAGTTTCCTTGTGTTCTACCAGATCAAAACCATAGATACCTTTCTTCCTGACTTCTCCATAGTTGTAGATTTGGCTTTTCAGATTCCTTATAACTGTAGCTACAAGCCAAACATTCCTTGTTTTTCTCTAGTAGCATCAAATGTATTATGTGAAAGACCCTATTTTAGTTTGCTAAAGGCTACCAAGGCAATATACCAGAAAAGGGTTGGCTTTTATGATGGGGATTTTACTTATAAGCTTACAGTTCTGAGGTTGTGAAAATGTCCAAATAAAAGCTTCATCAGGTGATGAAGATTAGCTACTAGCAATCCTGGACTCCTGTCACATGGCAAGGTATAATGGCAATATCTGCTGTCTCTCTCTTCTCCTTCAGGTCTTGTTGCCTTCACCATCTGGCTTCCTCCTGCTTTCTCCCTGCTTCTGTGGCTTTCTTTCTCCCCTGTTGCATTGATTTCAACTTCTGGCTTCCAGGGCTTCCTCTCTCATCTTCTGGGAATTTTTGTTCTCTGTCTCTCTGTATTCATCCCGTTTATGAAGGACTCCAGAAAGAGGATTAAGACTGCCCTGGGTTATGCCCTCCTGAAGTATAATCAAAAGCCCTTACTAGAGGTAATCTGATCAAAAAGTCCCAACTACAGTAGGTTCACACCCACAGGAATGGATTAGCTTTCAGGACATGATCTTTTCTGGAGCCCATAAAAGCCTCAAACTACCATAGACCCCTTTTCCAACATGGCTGAAAAGGAAAAGAAATGAAGGAAATGGAGACAGAAAACCCCTCACGTCACATCTATGTTTGCCTAACTAGAAAGTTTTGTACCAAAGATAAAGAACCTATTTTTAGAAAACAAAACCTGCAGTTTTAAAATGTCAATTTCCCCAGTTTTGACATTTCCAAGATCTTCAGGCCAAGGTTCAATTTCAGATGCACTCAAGGTAACATAGACATTACCTGTCCTTCATAGACTCTGTAAAGGATAATTCTTAACTTTTACTTAAGAATAGGACTTTATATGTACTGGGATAATGGACATGACCACATGCAACAGTTAGATTCATTCAGTTGCAAATAATGGAGACCCAAAATACAGTGACCTAAACAAGACATTGTTTTCATTCTCATGTAAAATTCTAAGGTTATGCAGTCTGGGGCTGAGCCAGCTGCTCTGCTCTGAAACGTCCTAGACATCCCTGGAAACTTCCAGATGACCTATCCACTCTTTCTGGAATATAATCCTTGCCCTTTTAGCCCAAGATGACATATCCATAAAGGACAGAGGCAAAAGTTGCTTGCCAGCTGTCTCTGGAAGTTCCTGATTGTCACAGAACATTCTATCTACATCTTTTCTCAAACTATGGCCATTCCTAAACAGTAAATGAGGCAGGGGACATTTTATTATTTATTTTGGGCAGCCAAGGTCACAGCTAAAGATTCTATTCCTACAGGAGAGGGAGAACAGATATCAAGAACAACTAGCAATCTCTGCCACATTGTGCTTCTGAAATCACTACTTGGTGCTAAAAATGAATTGTCACCCAAAATAGAATGATTCAAATTCCATGTTTTTATAAAAAGTTGAGCTACGAGTTATAATTCTACCATTCAATATAAACCATAGGCGAGTCACCAGTGGTTAACTTTCTGTATTATCTCCTCCTTTCTAAAATCTGACAGTAATATCTGTCCTGCCATCTTAAAGGATTGTTCTGAGGATTGATTGGGAAGAGAGTGAGATAATAAAGGTGAAAATGATTTTTGAAATGTGCTATAATCTCAACATAAAGGATAACTGGAGCAGTAAATTATCTTTTGTATCCTTTAAGCATTGATGTCACTCATTCAAAGTTATCTCCATTCTCCTTTTTTGTTTCTCAACCAAATGTGGCGGATAGGTGTCAAGAGAACAAGGGACCAGACACAAAGGTATATGGTCTGATAGGTGATTCTGATAAGGCAATTGGACTTTCAGAGAGAGAAAATGAAACTCCCTAGAAATTATCCATATTTCTGAAGGCACATACCGTCAACCTGATCTCTCAGCCTTCTTACCACACTTGGTATATGGGCTTAGGTCTTTGTAATAAAAGTTATTCTTCCTCAGGAAAAATTTTAGATTCTAGCAATTTTGTTTTGCAAACAAAGCTACTCTGGCCATTTATGACAAGCAGAGTGGCTATAAAATCAGCTGAGGTTTTTGTTTTGTTTTATTTTGTTTTGTTTTTTAAATTTTCTAAAGTTGTTATTTTTCCTGCCATTATTGTTGCTTCTTTTGTTGGTTGAATAGAAATGGAGAGATGGAATGCCTGGAAAGCATCTCATATTTTTAAGCTCTTCAAGGAAGGGAACAAATCCAGGCAAAAGGAACCTTGTTAAAAATGACTTATATAGATGTTACAGCTTTGTCCCTGCTCTACAGAAAAAGAGTGGCAAAAAAGCACAGAGTCGGCAAAGATGTGTTGGGGATTCAAAACTTTGGAAGTACAAAAAGAACAATTCTAGGGAAGCGGATTTGGCTCAATAGGTAGAGTGTCCGCCTACCACATGGGAGGTCTAAGGTTCAAACCCAGGGCCTCCTGACGCTTGTGATAAGCTGGCCCATGCGCAGTGCTGATGTGTGCAAGGAGTGTTGGGCCATGCAAGGGTGTCCCCAAATAGGGGAGCCCTGCATGCAAGGAGTGCGCCCCATAAGGAGAGTAGCCCAGCATGAAAAAAGTGCAGCCTGCCCAGGGTGGCTCCGCACACACAGAGAGCTGATGCAGCAAGATGACGCAACAAAAAGAGACACAGATTGCCGGTGCCACTGAGAAGAATACAAGTGGACACAGAAGAACACACAGCAAATGGACACAGAGAGCAGACAACAGGGGGATGAGGGGGGAGCAGGGAAGGGTAGAGAAATAAATTTTAAAAAATAAATCTTTTAAAAATATTCTAAAAATCATGTTAGAGCACATTCTAGACTTTAGATGTATTTTTGATAGCCTCTTCCTGTGATTTGGCATTACAGAATCAAGCAGATTGTTGAGATGCCCTCCAGGTAACCTGGTAGAGACTGTAGTTTTCAGAATAGGCCATGGTATGTTACCTTAACAAAACAGCCTCAAATTCTCAATGGCTTAACCTAGTAAAGGTTAATTTATTTTTCATGCCACATATCTAACATGAGTCAGAGGAGATTGTGCTCTATACAATCATTCAAGGACAAAAGCCATCAGAGTCTCTACCAACTTGCAGTTACACCCCCTGGAAGATGAAGCCTCCACAGTCCCCATATAAAGGAGAGAGAGGGTTGGATAATAATATGGAAATTTTGGTGAGTAACAATTATCTATGCTATAGTGATGATTGAACTGTTTAAGAAATACCTCCCCAAACATTTTTCTTCATGCTTTTTGAGAATGAGAGGTTTTGTTTGGAGGAGCTTTCTTCTTTTGAAGAAGAGAAGACAGCATCTTGGTCCTCCAGACTAATTCCCTTTATACAAACATGTACACACACACACACACACTGATAAGGGAGGGGTAAAAAATCATTCCAAAGGGGCATAAAAAGGTCATTTATTTACTCTAAAATAGACTGTATTTTCTTGTGTTGAGAGTGAGTGGTAGAACAGCATAGTGAATAAGAGTACAGGCCCTAAAACCAGACAGCTTTGGTTTGAATTTTAGCTCCCCATTTACCAGCTATGTAGACTTAATGAAAGATATTTGAACTCTCTTTGTCCATTTCCTCATCTCTAAAACAAAAATGATTATAGTATTTACTTCTAAGGTTGTTGTGAAGATGAATCAAAATGGTGCATATTAAATGCTTGGCATATAGCTACGTGCTCAATAAAATTAACTCTCCCATTAGTGTCCTGGCTTTCTTCCTCATTAACTCATTTCCAGATTCTAGCTTTCCACTTAATCATTCATTGTAGTTTACCTAACATTTATTCCTTCTTAGCTCTAGATTCTGTTTCTCCAGTCACTGCAGCTGGTTCTTTATGGTCTGGTGAAGGAAACAAATATTAATGTACAACAATGATGATGCCTTTCATTCTCTGGGTGTTTTTCATTCACTGGTCGTCCAGTCTGTTTAGCAAATAGTTACACAATTCAAGTAAGAATATCAGGAACTCTGAAGTCTCCTTGCATGTTCTGGAATCCAAGGTCTGCCAGTTACTTGCTGTATATTGGGCATGTTAAAGTACTCTCTATCCCCCATTTCATTATTTGTAATATGGACATAATGATAATAAATATGTACTTCATAATCCTGTTGAGAATATTCAATGGTATAATGCATATATGCATTTAGTAAAGTGACTGGTATAGAGTATGTATTCAATAAATGTTTATACTTTGTAAAATGAGGACAGTAACACTCTCCTCAAAAGTCACGTATGAGGCTTGACGAAGATGTGAAAGCACCTTAAATTGTCATATCAGTGTTCTTTATGTGTGTCTATAGGTATGTGTGTGCATGTATGTGTGTGTATGCATATATGTGTGTGTGTGTGTATGTATGTGTGTGTGTATATATATATATGGTGTTCTTTCCTAAAACAAGGTGATGTAAACACAACTGGCATTTGCATTTTGTGCTGGGGATAATTGCTGGCCGATCAATTGATTACTATCCTTTCAGCATAGCCTACATCAAGAACTAAGATACTGTTAGTTACTTGGATATACATTCTTAGTGCTGTAAGCTTTAGTTTCTATAAACCTGCCAACCAAAATAAAAATAAAAATCAAATCTATAAGTACTGAATGCTTACTCTTTGCAAGGTCCAATTACTATAAAGCCTAGGAAATATTTTTAGCTCCATGCATTACCAGTTGACTGATAGCGAATGTACTGACTCCTTACTGGAACATTATCGTAGAATATTCTGAATGCCATTACTGCTTTTAAAAGAGCTCCTATCAAGAGAGCTCAATGCAATTTTCCTCTATCTTGCTATGAGAAAAAATATAAAAGAGGTAAGTTTTTTATTTAATTTCATTGTTCACAGTGTTTTATTGTCTCATTTGATGAAATAGATGAACATTCCATATGACTGCCTCAGTGGATGAAAACAAGAAGTTTACCTAGTAATATGAAGACTGACCCTCCTGACCCCCTTCACTGAAAAACAAAAGCCATATTATTGTGTTTTCATATTAATAAGCATTGGCAACCAATGGGCTTTTCATTTTATTATTTTCACAGTTATATCTGTTGACCTAGCCTGTGTAATGTGTAATACACATGAGTCAGGGATTAGAACAGTAAGCAGGTCTTTTGACCTTTGCAAATTTTCCCATTAGCCAGCAAATTCTATACTAGTGCTGCCCAATGAAATATAATGCATGCCACTTATGCAATTCTACATTTTCTAGTAGTCACATTTTTAAAAGTAAAAAGGAATTGAGATTAACTTATTTAACCCAATATATCTAAAACGTTGTCATTTTAACACATAATCAATATAAAAATTATTAATGATTTATTTTTGTGATGGTTAGGCTAATGTGTCAATTCGGCCAGGTAATTGTGCCCAGTTGTTTGGTCAAGCAAGCACTGGGCTAACTGTAATACAAGGGCATTTATGGACTTTAGTCGCCACAGACTTTACTGTAGTGGTAAATCATAGATAGCTGATTACAATTACATCAATCAGGGAGATTGCCATCAGCAATGAGAGATGCTTTATCTAATCAGTTGAATGCCTTAAAAGAGGAAGTGATTCCAGCATTGAGTGAGAATTTCCCAGCTCATCTTTGGAGAGCCAACGTCTCCCAGAACTCCTCAAGAACCTTCAGGTGCTCAGAGATGTATTCACCAAATGCAATGAATGTCTCATGATGATGGAGGAGGTTGTTGTTATGGGGCGAGGAGTGGGGGTGGAGGGGGAGGCATATGGGGACCTCATTTTTTTTTAATGTAACATTAAAAAAAATAAAATAAAGACAAAAAAAAAGACTTTCTTCGGAGCCCCTGATTGCAGCCTGCCTGCAGACCCTGGACCTGTGCATCCCCACGGTCATGCGACTTATAAAATTGTATACTATTGATAAATACCTCTTGTTGATTCTGTTTCCCAAAAAAACCCTGACCGATACAATTCTTATGGGTTTTTCATCTTGTTTTTGAAATCTAGTGTGTATTTTACACTTACTGCAGTGGTCCTTCCCTCCACAATATAGAAAGTAGAACACAGCAAGAACATGGAATGCATCTCAGTATGCACTAGCTGCATTTCAAGTGCCCAGTAGTCAAATTTGGCTGGTGGTGTCCACATTGAATGGTGCTTATCTATACTATTGCTGTTAAGCTATTTGGTCATGTGAAAAACCTAATGAAAATTTTGTACTTTCTAAGGATATTTTACATTGAAAGTGTTACTTATTACTTTGTGATTTAAATAAAATGAATAATTAAATATAAACAATTAAAATAAATGTAAATGACTAAAATGAATAAAACAATTATAAAGAAAACACGATATATCAACTAATTAAAAAGTTCCCACAACAAAATATATACCACATGGGCAAAAGAAAAGGAAGAAGTAGATATCAAACCATAAAAGGAATAGTTTATCAAGATCTGAGCACAGGCACTTAATTATATTTTTTAAAACTTGAACATTAAGGAATGATTTTTTTATAATTCTTATAAATAAAAGCACGTAGGGTATGGAGTATATACGCAGATGGAAATTCATTTATAATACAATGTGATGAGTGTTGCATTTCAGGTATGTACTGAAAACTAAAAAGGCACAAAATAGAAAGTAATGGACAGACTGAGCATTCCTGTGTTAGGTGGTAAACAAATGTCTCCTAAAAAAGCTACATCTAAATGGAATCTTGAAGTGCTTGTAAGAATAGTTCAGATGAAAAGAAGATGAGAAATTTCTTCTCATTCTATTTTCTTGTTGTTGTCTAAGTTCCCTTGAAGGAAAAAGATTAGTAGTAAATGCAACTAGAAGAAGACTTTGAATAAAGGGGGGAAATGGTAAAGACAAATGAGTTTATATGGATAGAAGACTTCAAAATGAGTTGGGATGTCATCAGAGGGGCTGTGCTTATGCATGTCTCAACAGGATCTCAGAGACAGCCAAAGTAGATACAACCCCAGGTAGTGGTGCTCTTGAGGGCTAGAGAGACACCCAGGTCCTCCCGTCATGGCAGATGTCTCTGGAGTTCAGAGCCTTGCCAATAGGCCCTACTTTGGAATTTGTACTCCTGAGTGTAATGGAGTTGGACTCAGATGTACCCTCTCTACATAAGCCTCTTCTGTCACTTTTACTGAACCTGTGGTTGGTATTGGGGTTGGTGTATGCTCAGGAGTCTTGAATCTCTGGACTGTCCATGTGCTACCTAGACCCTGAGCCTCAGCAGAGTTGCAACATCTACTCTCCAGTTCATGGGACTTACCCAGGTCAGCTAACAGGGAGGTGAGTATGGTCAACCACCACACCAGGGAACCAAGAGTGTCTACAACTACAAGCAGGAGAATATCATCCATCGGCCATGTGGGATCTAAGCCCTTTCTTGATTTAGAGGTGGAATGGATATCGCCATCCAAGGGTCTTCAGGATAGAGGAATAAAATAATGGATTAGAGTGTATTTACTGGTATTCTACTATAGAACTATTGTGACTCTAGCAATGGAAGAAATTGTATCATTGATGTGGAGACAGTGGCCACGGGAGTTGCTGAGGACAGGGAGAGAGAAGAAGAGGTGTGATACAGGGGCATTTTCGTGTCTTGGAATTGTCCTGAATGATATTGCAGGGACAGATGCAGGCATTATGTATCCTGCCATAACCCACTGAATGGACTGGGGAAGAGTGTAAACTACAAAGTAAACTATAATCCATGCAGTGTAGCAGTGCTCCAAAATGTGTCCATCAAATGTAATAAATGTTCCACACTGATGAAAGAGGTTGCTGATGTGGAAAGAGTAGGGTGAAGAGTGGGATATATGGGAACTTCTTATATTTTTTAATGTAACATTTTGTATGACCTATGTATCTTTTTTTTTAAAAGACAATAAAAATTTTTATTAAAAAAAAAGATGAGAAATTTATAAAAGCCATAGGGAATAGAACTTTGTATACCTCAAGAAAGAGGGGAAGAATACACTGTTGATTTGGGGGATGTGAAGAGTTGCTTCAAGCCAATGAAGGAGAATTTGGCTTAGGGTCTCCCTGAATAGTTCCCACAGAATTTTTGTTAAATATTCAGTTAATGAATATCACTGTACCAAATATTAATAATAGAGAGCTAGAAACAGAGGAGGGTACAACACTCAGTTTCCACCAGGAAAACAGAAACCATTATTAATATGTAAAATAGAAGGCATTTTTTGAAGAAATCAATTTTATTGATATGTATTAATAAAGCATAAATCCAACCGAAGTATACAATCAATGATATTCTAGTAATCAGATATTTGCTCTTTCATCACTTCAATCATTCCTAGAGCACTTTCATTATTCCAATAATAATAATAATAAACAAACAACAGACAAACAAAACTCATCACTTCTCAATCTCTCTATGCTCCCCCTACTGAACATAGCTGCTATTCTGTTTCCTTCTAACTAGTACATTGGTATTTATATTTTGCAAAAACAGTCTTATGTATGCAATATCACCCATATTCATGTTTTACATAAGGTTTTACAGTCCCATATATAGTTTTTAGCTTTCCTTCTAGTAATATACATGTTCTTAGACTTTCCCTTTCAATCACTGTCATAAACATATAATAATTCTGCTAGTTACAAACACTGTGATATGCTTTCACCATTTTTATTCATTTCCAAAGATTTACAAACAACTTTTATCACTTCTGCACAGATTAACCCTCAGTATTCCATTCTCTGCCCTTCTTCTATTTTCTGGTGACCTATAGTCTAGTTATTAAATCCCATGAGTTTACACAATATATTTAGTTCATAGTAGCACAATCATATTGTATTTGTCCTTTTGTATCTGTCTTGCTTCACTCAACATAATATCCTCCAGGTTAACCCATGTTGTCATATGCTTCATGACTTCATTTCTAATAGAAGGCATTTAATCCAGGGAATTGTTTCCCAAACCATGGAATTTTTGAGAAGAGGGGAAATGGAGCAACCCAGAGATTAGCAAGAGCAGGAAGCCACATTTAACTCCAAGACTGGAGGGACATGGGTGGGCTTTCCAGAGACCAGAAGCTGAGACCACCTAGCAGAAACTCTAACTACAACAGGGGTTTCCTTGCAAAAGTTGAGACAACAGAGAATGGAGCTGTCTAATGGGATCTGAAGCCAGGGAGAAAATACAGCCACTGCCAGGAAAGGAATCTGAATGAGGAGAGAAATACCCTCACTTCCTCCTTGTTACCCTCCACTTCCCCCGCCCTGCCCCCCACCCCACCCCCAGTGCTTCCCACGGGCTTCCAAGGCAAAAGCTAACTGACCAGCAGTGGGGGAAAGGCAAGCTGCAGAGGCCCTTCTCTCTACAATGTAGAGAGCAGAACAGAGGAAGAACACAAATACATCTGATATGAAACAGGCTACAGACCATCATATCATAGGAGAAATGAGTATTTTTCTATTTTTATAAATTTCAGCCTAAATTGCATCAGTGCCTGTTATATCTGAGAAACTCTATTCCTGTTGGGGATACAAAGGTGTCTAAGAAAGAGTTCTAGATTTTTATCAATAAAACATTTCAACAATCCCTGTGAAGGCAACGATATCTAATTAAGAAATATATTGATCAGATACACTAGGCTATATGAGGTTTGGAATTGAGAGAAACGTCTGGGGCCCCTTGATATCCCAAGAGAATAGGGCCAGCTTCGCGTACCTCTGACCTAAATGTTAATGGAAGTGTAAACATGGAGATTTTTAATATATATCCAAATTTTGGATGGTTTCCATCTTGGCCACTCTCTAATTAATGGAATAGTGAGAATCCTGTAGACCACTGAGTAAGTCTTAAGTGTAGCCCCCTGACTTTGAAGCCAAACAGACTTAGATATAAACCCCAGCTCTGCCACTTATAGGTGCATGACCTTGGACAAGTTATTTACCCTCAGTCTCCCCATCTTTCAAAGGAATAATAGTAATTCCTTTATAAGGTTGTTGTAAAGAATATATAAGATCATATATTTAATATGTTTTGTTCAGTGTTCAGTGTCTGGCATATAGTTGGGTGCTCAATAAAAAGAAACTATTAATATTTTAAAGTGAATGTGTAGTAAACTAATATAAGTTCATATACTACATTCATTAAAACACAGAAAAATACTTTGTAAATAAACATAGGTATAATGCAGGAAGGTCAAACCTGGGAAGGCCAACTGAATAATTTGATATTCAAAAAAAAAACCACATGGGGATGCCAGCAGCAGTCACGCCATTTATTATTCACATGTCCTGATGACAGCTGATCAGGCAGCAACCATGCCATACAGCAGGGAGACAAAGGATTTATAGTGTTTCAGAACAGTGAGGGGTAGCACATATGCAGGTTAATGATTACTATGGCTAGAGTCCTGTGTGCACTGTAGCAGAACATTCCAGGATGGATTGCTGGCCAAGTCCACCCCACACTTTCCAGCAATCTACACAAATAACTAGTGGGAAGGGGAAGCAGGCATTTCATGTACCTACAAAAGGTAAATGAAAAGTTTATTTCATAACACAAGATATAATACAACAATGTTAGTTTTTCTTTAGAAAAATTGAAAGGAATTAGAATTTTTAAAGAATGGTGACTAAATTTCATTTAATATGTGCTATATAAAATTTAATTATTCTATATCTTTGAAAATATGCATGTTTACCCATTACTGACAGATTTCAAAATATTTCTATATTTGCAATATTCACTTACATAAATAGTGAATTATTATTTATAATGTCCAATACTATGCTAAGTTTTGTTTTTGTTATATTTGTTTGACAAAATCATAACCCTGGTGCTTTAGTTTCCTAGGTTGCTCTAAGCAAATACCATGAAATGGTTTGGTTCAAACAATGGAAATTTATTCATTCATGGTTAGAGTCTGGGACTGTCCAGACAGAGGCATCATCAAGGCAATGCTTACTTCCCAAAGACCAGCTGTCAGCAATCCTTAGCTCCTCTGCCACATGGCAAGGCACATGGAAGCATCTGCTGGTCTCTTGCTTCTCTTCCAGGTTTCACTGCTTTCAGTTTCTTGCTTCAGAGGCTTTATCCCTTTCTCTGTTCATTCTGGTTATGATGGATCCCAGTAATAGGATTAAGACCTATCCTGAATGAGGTAGGTCACACCTTAACTAAAGTAGACTCATCAAAATGTCCTACTTAAAATTGATTTACACCCACAGGAATTAATTAGATTTAAGAACATGATATCCAGGGGTACATACAGCTTCAAACCACCATACCTGGATCTATCCGATCTTTTTTTCCACCCATGTGCCTGAACTCTGCTATTAAATGAGATTAGAGAAAAATGCATATCCATGCTGACTGATCTCATGTTAAATTCTTAACCATAGACCTCAAGAAATTCTTAATTATATACCTCAAGAGGGTCCTTCATGCTGCTAGGCTCTCATACTACATACCGCTAACTCAGTCCCTCTTCTATTTGCAGAGACAACTTTTTTAAATCTTTTCTTTTCAACTCCTCAACAAGTCCTCCCCCATCCTTGCTCTCAGATGATGATCTAATGTTATACTTGAATGAGAATATGAAATTAATTGTACAAGAACTTGCACAGAAGTCCACCATCACACCTACATCTGCCTTCCTGTCTGATACTAAAATGAACTACATGTGCTCCTTCCTGTCTAAAGTCAGTCCTTCCTTGCATGCTCTAAAACCCATGTCTTCTCACCTACTCAAGAACATCACTCCAGAAATTCTTCCTTCTCCCTATGACATCATCATTTTCACTTTTTTTTCAATTATTCTCATCACGAAACAAACATGCAGTTCCTTATTACTCCTATCTTAAAACATTAAAAGCAGAAGGAAAATGATCTTTACTCGACTTGCACTTTACCCAACCATTTCTTTGTTAAGCTTTGTAACAAAACTCACAGAAAAAGAAATGTGTAGCCCAGAAAAGTTACTGTTAGTTGGAAGACGCTGGAAGATGATATAGGGAATGTATAACAGTGATTTGAGCAGATGAGGATTGTAGTTAATAACATAAGTACAGGAATTTCTTCTACCACAAGGTATTAAGAATATGGTGATACATGGGGAAAATATAACTAACGTAACTTATAGACTATACTTAACAACAATATTATAATATTTTTGTAACAAAAGCAAAGACAGTTAAAAGTAAAAAAAGAATATGGGTTTATTTTTAAGAGATATGAATGTGATTAAGCTTTATTTTCTCTTCCTCATTTTCTTCATTAGCAAGGACACCTTGATTATGTCATTTAACCAGTCTGCATTTCATCTTGTGTATCTTTCTCAACTGGAGGAATGTTTGGGCTTATTGTTAGGATTGGATGAGATAAAGTGCCTGCATAGAGCTTTTAGGAGTAATGTTTGCATAACTTGTTAAGCTTCCTTTTGTCTGTTATTTTATTTTTTGAATTTGAAATAAAGTTTGAAAAAAGGGGAAACATGATATCAAACACTTTATATAAAGCACAGTAAAAATGTTTAAGAAAAAAATGAGTTATCTTTATTCACTATGAGTCATCTTCTTGTAAACTCTTAATCATATACCAATCAGGTTTTTGCTCCCATCACTTCAAAGAAACATCTCTAATCAAAGTCACTAGTGACCTTTACATTGCCTTATGCACTGTGCAATTCTCAGTCCTCATCTTAAGTGACCTGTCAGCAGCATTTGGCACAATTGTCACTCATTCCTCCTTGATAAACTCTCTTTATTTGGCTTCTAAGACATCACAAGATTTGCTTCCTTCCTTGTCAGTCTCCTTTGGTAGCTCCTCATCTTATCCTGACCTCCTAATCTTGGAGGATACTAGGCTCAAATAATGGTCTTTTTCTCTTCTATACTTACACCTACTCTCCTTGGCAATCTCTTCCAGGTTCATACCGACTTCCAAATTTATATCTTCAGCCAATATATTTCTCCCCAAATCCAGATTTAACCCACTCCTTTACCTTGTCTAATTAAAGACTAACACTGTTCACACGTTAGATATGAGTCTTATCATGAAAGGCTATTTGTTTGTTTGTTCCCTTACAGCTTTCAGTCTGCTCTTGGAGCAATTTATTAACGTAAATATTTGATGCACCTCTTTAACTGGGCCAAAGCAACACTTGGAAATGATTCTGATCCCCAAGTTAAAACCTAGAGTCACATTTAATTAGGCAAGGTAAAGGAGTAGGTGTGCAAATATATCAAATTTAATTTGTATAAAATCATCATCTCTAGTAACATTATTTTCCCTGATCTACTGAGTTTAGACTAATTTAGTAGGCTTGATCTCCCTGTCTACCTAAACACTGGTTCACTTACAACAAGCTTCAGGCTAGCATTGGTCATATTCATATCCAACAAATCCACAGGGTATTAGTTGCATGCGATTTTGTATAAAAGGTGAACTTGAGAGTTGACTTAATCTACAGCTTTCCCCCAGCAAGGCAGCTGATCACAGGTGAGTCTCAGCAGCTACAGTTATCAAGTGGTGTACTTAATTTGAAATTTGAACAAATCATGAGCTTTTTACTGTGGTTATGTAGGAAATTTATGCTTACCAATCTAGCTTCTTAAATATGGGTAATACACTGTAATCATTATTAGCAAGCAACTGTCTTTATAGAACAGTTTGACTGACTTTTAAAATCCCTTTATTTTAAAGAATTGTGGACGCAACTAAATACCAATATTTATGAGATGCTAAAAATGAAGAAATAATTTTGTAATATTGTATTTTCATTTTTTTAAAATAACACAAGTCTTTATAAAAAATGACAGTGAAGGGGCACTTCTGATGATGACAATTACTTCAGGGTAATCAATTTAAGAAAGTCAGCCCTAATACTCTGTTCTGCTTAAATCACTATTTTGGAGTTTTGAGCTGTAATGTGCTTCTGCTTGACAAAAAGAAGAAGGAAAAGGAAGAAGAGGAGAAATGAAGTAAAAAAAGATGACAAAGAACTTGCTGAAGCAAAACATAATAGGGGAGAATGGGTTGATCAATTTTTTTTAGTTGGGTCAACTTACTTAACGTTTGTAATTCTTTGGTTTCTTGGTTTCTAATGTGCCCCCAATTGTTTGCTTTCCAGATCAGGATGAAAGCAATACAGTTTTGCTTCCTTTTCTATTGCTGGAAAGCAATCTGCTGCCATAGCTGTGAACTGACCAACATCACCATTGCAGTAGAGAAGGAGGAGTGTCGCTTCTGCATAAGCATCAACACTACTTGGTGTGCAGGCTATTGCTACACTCGGGTAGGAACTTTGCTTTCCTGAAAGCAAGGATGCTGAGGGTTTATAGAAGGCAAGCTTCATTAAGTTCCAATTACCAAGATTTGGTCTTTCTCAAGTAATAGCCATGAGTCCTTTAGCTAAGATTGTCTATGTTGTGATTGGTGTTAATTACCAACGCATCGTTTAAATATTTGGGCTTGGATTTGATTTGTGTAAATTTACGGAAGGGTTGGATTGATACAAATGAAAAATTTTGTAAATACGCAAACTCAGCATTTCAAAAAAGTATTTCTATTGTTCACAGAGGTTCTTTCCCTAAAAAAGAAACAAATGACAAAAACCAAAAATTATTTCTATGCTCAGTTTTACATATAGATAGATAAACATGCAAACACATGTATATTTAATCATAGGGGAACTGCAATCAATAGATATAGTACTAAGGTATGTTTCCAAGCCACATAAAAACACAAATAGCCAGATTATTTGTATAAAATGTCTTATTGGCCTGCCTGAATAAAAACGCCAAAAGCAGGCAGAGAAATCAATCCTAGTAGATAGTTAGAAACAAAATGAATCAGCAAACCCATTCCCTTCTTTGTGCAATTAAGGTAATAAAGATACAGAGGCATTTGTCTGCATTCTCACAGTTCCTTTGCATTAATTCAAGTAAAGAGGGTTCTTTGTTTTCTTTTTTCCCCTTTAGCACCAGGTTATCTATGCATAATTCCATTCTATAAATTGAAATTGAAAATAACAACTGTTTAATGAAATATGCCTTATTTGATAGTAAATTAGTTTGATTAATCAAACTCCATTTATTGCACCTTTGGTATATAGACTTGGTTGACTGGTATTTAAATAAATTAAACAAGCTGGCCCAATTTCTTCCCTCAGTGCAAGTAATTTTTTCACTAGAATGTACTGGAATAAACATTTTCTGCCTGGATTAAAAGTACTTATACACAAACTGTGTTATGTCCTTTTCAAATTAAGAGCCTGGCAAGCTATACAACATTAAGAGGAGAAAATATCTACAAGGCAGTGGATGTTTAAAATGAATGACATGAGTCTTCACAGACATTTTTGAAGGACTAATATTTCATATTGTTTTTCTCATTTTTTAATGTTTTGTAAATATACAGGGACAATGTATTTAGAAATACTTTTTCTGAAAAATTAAACTTCAGTGTGGTACAGTTTAGCCTGTCTTTAACATAGGTTTCAATTAAGTACAAAAAAATCAACATAAAATTTTAAAGGTCATTTTCCCTTTTCATCATTTTTCCATATTCAAAGATTCTTTAGAGTTTGAGAAACAACTAATATTTTGGAGTAGGAGAAAGAAAGACTTGTTTTCTCTATGGTTTCCAGAACAATCTAGAAATATAGTATATAACACATAAATAATTTGTGAGGTCATGTATCTGTAGTTAGGAATTCCACAGTGGGCTTTAATGGGTAAATATTAGAGCAAGTAGTATTAAATCCCTGCCTCCTTTGTCTAAAGTATAAAGACATTCCCAGAATACTATAACCTAATTCTTCCCTTCCTGAACTCTTCAGGACCTGGTGTACAAGGACCCAGCCAGACCCAACATCCAGAAAACATGTACCTTCAAAGAGCTGGTGTATGAGACAGTGAGAGTGCCTGGCTGTGCTCACCACACAGACTCCCTGTATACGTACCCAGTAGCCACTGAATGTCACTGTGGCAAGTGTGACAGCCACAGCACTGACTGTACTGTGCGAGGCCTGGGGCCCAGCTACTGCTCCTTCAGTGAAATGAAAGAATAAAGAACAGTGGGTTTTGGGGGCTGCCTGCCCTTGTCCTCCAGGACCAAGATATCCAAAATCTGCGTGTGTGTTCAATGTGCCCAGACTGCAAACCCCTGTGGGCCAGGGGGCCATGAGACCTGGCTGATAGCTGCTCTATTGTTCTGAGTCGGGGCCCCAAGAGTGGAGAGTTAAGGTGGAGAGCCATCTCCACTCCAATCCTGTATTCTTAGGTCTGGTTCCATAAGTTTCTTTCATTCTTGACTCACAGATTCTCAGAGGGTTTTCCTGTTTAATAATCTTAGAAGCCCTCTAATACAATCCTTTCCTCTTGGAGATAGAGATACCTAGGCCTAGAGGGAGGAAACGACACTGTCTGTGGGCAAAAGAACTAATTGCAGCAATCTCCAACTAGACTGTTGGGGCCTCAAGAGCAGGGCCATTTCTTCTTCATGATTGTAGCATCAATGACTAGAGCCTGGAACATAGGAAGAAACTCAACAATGGTTTCCTTCAGGAAGGAAAGATTAGAAAAATAGGGGATAGGAAAACATGGAAATAGGAGGTTTGAGGCTGAGCCAATAAGATTGTCTCCCAGCAATGCTAGCCTTGTAAGTGGTGGCATAAAAGCATCTCACCTCTCCACCTCTGGCACATGGAGCACTTGAGACAGTATGTTCTCTCTGATGCACATGGGGATACCAGAGATTAGGATTTCCAAGCAATTATATCAAGCCCTGGTAACTTTTCTTAAGGCTATCATTAAAGACAAAGGCAAGAAATGTTACCTTGACCCTGTGGAAATAAGCCCACACTGATTCCATCTCTTTAACAAATTGATCAAATGCTGCCAGGATCTGAGAAACTCCCCTTTGAGAAATAGGAAAAACCTATGTTGCCCTACCTTCCAAGCTGGAATACTATACTTTTGGAGGGAAGGAGATGTGAAAGTAGATTTGAAAGCAATTTTGGAAATTTAACAGGTACTTTTAACTTATCTACAAATATATTTGTATAGAAAAATAGCTCTATTAGAAAGAATTAGCCCCCAGGGGGTGGGGGTGGGGACACTTTGCTTTCTAGTATCTTCTCTATGTAAATCTTGTTTTTTGTCTAGCAATGTTCACCCAAATCCTGCTTTCTTTGGAGAGGGTATGCATTAAAACAATTTCATAACTTGTTTTCTTTAAAAAATGTTTAACTTTTTCATTATGTACTTGTTTCATGCTCATTTTAACTGATTTATTTAAGTCTTATTTCTTTTAATAAAGATGTCAGCCATCAGAGTCATTGATTTGGATTACTTCATGTACTAGCAGATGACTCACGTGTGTATATTTATATTAGTAGTAAAAAATCTTAAAATATAATCCCTGTTTCTGTAAATATGACCTGTTTCCACCTTTGGAAATATTAAAATAATTATATTGCATTTCTAAAAATATTTCATTTTAATTTCCTGTCATTTTTGATGTCATCATTTTCTGTCATATTGGCAAAACATAAAAAATAAAAAACAAAATCACAGAATGGGTGGTGACATTGGATGTTATCTAGTATTATTATTCAAATTTTTGAGACCCAAAATTTGAAGCCCAAAGATATTAAGTGATTCTCTAACATAGCAAAAGCTATCCATGGCAGAATCAGACTAGAACCCTGGGTGCCTAGCTTTTAACTCTGCTTTCCTTTGGCTAAATTACCATACCAAGAAGTTATTTTGTAAGGCCTGACGCAAAATTATAGGTATTGATAACCAGCAATTTAAATCTCATATTGAGTGTGATCATAGTTATATTCTCTACAATATTTTGACACATTGAAATTAGGACTATGTTAACAAAGTTAGTAATATGTTTTAATTTATAACCTAGCCTTTTCATTTTCCCTAGAGTTCTGGGAATCAAAATAATAGCCTTTTCATTAGTGAGAGCATAAGATAATGGCTCTAGAATTAAGTTGTCTTGCTCACTCTTGACGAAGTATATAACCTGGAACAAGTTACTTAAATTCCCTGAACCTGTGTGCATAACTAAATGGAGTAAGACACATAATGGACTTTAGAACGGTGCCTGGCACATAGTAACTACTCAATAAATACTAATTATTCCTTGAGACAATGTGGCAAGGTGGTAAAGTCAGACTTAAGAACAATCCAGTTCAGAATCTTTCTAGTAATCTTGGGCAAGACACTCAACCTCTTTGGGCCTCACTTTCCAGATGTAGTAAAGATGGTATCTATCTCACAGGCTTGCCCTGAAGATTAAACAAGGGAATACGTGTAAATTGTTTGGAATCCAAGCAAAGACCTATAATTCTGATGGAGGGAGATCCTTTTACCACTTAGCTAAAAAAGTCAAGATCAGAATTTTAGGGAGAAACAACAGTTTCACTTGAGGTACCCCCATACCACATTGGAATGCAACCCTTTCCAAAGGAGCAAGCAGAGGACCTGTGAGCCCTCCAGGATCCTGCCCAGAAAAGGCCCATCCCCACAGGTCGCCATCTTAGTTCAAGTCCATATCAATTCTTCCCAGCACCATAGAGTGAGGGTCTCTCCTGACTCTAGACAGTCCACTCATGGCTTCCAGGATTATCCTTCTAAACCACTACTTTGACCCTGCCTAATAATGAAGGAGATTCCTGTTGTTTTCAGAATAAAATCCTAATCTCTAGCTCAGCATGTGGTCTGACCCTGATTACCTCTTTAACTTCATATGCCCTTCTTTCCCCACCCTCAACAGACTGCTAAACCTGAAGACTAGCTTTGGGGGTTGAGGACAGATTTGTGCTTTCCTACCACTGTAACACTTTTAACAAGAATACCATACTTTTCATCCCATAAGATATTCAGCTGACTGTAATTGTAAACTGTTCATTAAGTTAGGGGTATTTTTATTTTAACTCATAAAAAACTGATGCCAGTGCATAAAAATAATAAACATGAGTTTATGATAGTGAGGAAGGAGAATGGAATTGGAGAAAGGTGCTCAGGGACCCTCAAACTGTCTCTTTAATGTTTTATTTCTTATAATACATCTGACTTAGAAAGAAATATGGTATAATGTTTATATAAAACTGGGAGGTAACAATACAGGTATTTATTATACTCTTATATACATGTTCAGTGCTTGCTAGTTGCCAACTGACAAGGCAACTTTATAAACATTGCACATATAATCTTGATTGTATGCCTTTTATAGAAAATGTGAAATAGACCCTAGCCTGGGCTAACATCATAAGCTAGTATGCAAAGACTCAGTCATTATTATGCATTTAGGAATTGGACCAGAGAATTCAGTGTGCTCACCAAGATTTGCACCCTCTTCTTCCTGGCCATAAAACTGGGCTACTTTTCCCATTCCTTCCAGTAAGGTGCTTCCATGTTGCAGCCAGTGGAATATGAGCAAAACTAGGAGATATTTCCACACTTGTAACATAAAATCCTCTCATAAGTGATCATCCATTCCCTATCTTTATTGGCTGAATGTTAATATCCAGAGTGACCTTGAAAACTATGTGTTGGTGTTGATGATAACAAAGCCTCTGTCAGCCTTGATCCCTAAATGTCTCCATGGAGCAGAGGTCCCCAGCATGCACAGTCCTTTAAAGCAGACTGGACAAACTTTACATCAACAGAAGTAAACTTATTTAGGGCTGAGACACTGAGATTTGTGGTTTACCTGTTAGGGAAAAAACCTCATTATTTTAACTGATACATAAACTGGTACTGGAAAGTAGAGTGCTCTATTAAGAAAAAACTTAGCATATATGCCATGGCTTAGCAGTTGTATAACAGGAGAAAAGAAAGTGATAATCAGTGACCAGAAAAAATAAGGGTCATGTTATGCCCTGGTAAATTATTTCATAAAACTCATCCATAAAAATTTGGGAGGCAGACCATATGCCTACTGAATTTTTAGCTTTAAAGCAGGAGTTAACACACCATGGATTTCAAGTCAGTCAATCACCTGTTCTAGTAAATAAAGTTTATTGGAATACAACCATGCCCATGTATTTGCATATTGTCAGTGGATGATTTTGTACTATAACCCAACAGCAGAGTTGGATAGATGTTACAGAGATTTACATGTCCCACAAGGCCTAAAATATATACTATCTGGACCTTAAAAGACATTTGCCAACCCCTGCTCTAAAGGAAATGTTTGCAATGCCTCAGAATGTTAATGCAGTTGGCTTTTACTTTCGAGATATTAAAGAGGTGGATAGTTTTAAAAACAGACATGAAGGGAATAGAAAGTACAAGAACCTGGAGCCTTGCTAGTATGTAAAAAGCCTATTACTTCTAGACCCTAAATAGTAAGGATAAGATGGATTTGAGGAACCAACATCCATTAAGTCTCAGCCTTGAGACAAAGAGAGATTTGGGGTATGGCCTTAACACCTAGGCCTTTTATTTCACATAAAACCAATGGAGAACCATTAAGTTGTGAGGAAATAAAGAAATAAATTAGGTTGATAATTACATTCAAAAAAGTACTTTAAATTTGTTTATAGGGATATGGACTTGGATGGAAGTATTTGAGGAAACTGATTGTCAAAGAAGCCATGTGACCAGACTAAAAATGTCCTTTGGTTTTTCAAATCTTAAACAACCTCTGGGCCCTTGAACTTGACCAGCAGGAAGCAGGCTATTAACATTGTACAACCCCAATGAAGGCAACTCTCCAATACCCACTTCAAATATGACGATGGAGGATAATGGATAAGAAAGAACCTTCTAGATGATGGAGCCAGGAACCAGGGAGAACAATGAACAAGAAAAAGATCAGCATCTAATTAAGGAACTTCTTCCACTACCAATATAGAAGGATTTCGTGTATGTCTAATCCACTGAGTTGTGCCTCCCATTCTTCCTTTTCTGGAATGGAAGTGTTGTTGTGAAAAGTGCTATATGTGGAAGTTTCCCTGCTTCACCTCCAAAAAAGGGGTAGAGAGGAACAAGGAAGACAAATTGTCCTTTTAGTTTATAGGTTGCCAACTCATGAGGACCCATATCTAGACATGACAGAGAGGATTGAGTATCATCTGGAGATCATAGGCTTGGAACTAGGCTCAGGGAATGGATGAGATCTTGCGGAAGAGAGTAGGTGGTTTTATGTGAGGGATGAGGATGAAACTGATAGTTGGTAACCAAAGTGTGGACTGTGACAAAGACTGCTATGTTTTCACCAATATTTTCTCTCTTCTTGTGAGGACATAGCTAGGCTTCATTTCCCAGCCTAACTAGAATGGATTTGATTATGTGATTGACTTCTACCAATGGAAAGAAATACCAGAAATGTGTACTGCTTCTAGGTCAGGTTCATAAAAATCTTCCACAAGTAAATCACACTCTCTTCCACTCTGCTGGTTGTGTGCTGATTGTGTGATGCTGGTTGTGTGCTAAAGCAACCTTGGGAGCCATATATAGAAGATGGAAGAATCTAGATTTCTGAATGACCAGAAGATCTATATACACCCACACATGTACTCCATCTGAGAGAAGTTTATGTGCACAAGAAATGAATTTCTATTGTGTTAAGTCCCTGGGATTTTGGGGTTTATCTGCTATAGCAGCTAATATAATCTTAACTAATACAGGGATCCACAGTGTTCAAGGAACTTAAAGTTTCACACTGTTTTACTCATATCATTTTGTGTGAGGTTTAGTAAGGCCCACCAAAGATCGAGAGAGAGACTGGAAGAATTTTAAAGATTTATCATACTCACAGTTCCCTAGGGAGAGCACAGCATGGCACAGAAGGCCACACAGGGGAAAAAGCAGGGTCAGTCATGAGACAGAGAAAGAGAAAGAGCAAAACAGATTAAATGCCTTTATTGTGGTTTTCTCAGGAAGTATACTAGAGTAAGGCAAGGGTACACTAACATGGGATTGGTTGCCTATATTTGAACATGGCATCCTGCAAGTTGATGTGGCTTACTTGTAAACAGGATGGGGTCAGAGTTATCTAAGATAAGATAGTTATCTAATTATCTAATATATCAAACAGATGTATAGGTGGGATTTGTATAGGTGGGAGAGTCTATAGTTGTTAAAGCATCAATTATAGAATCTAGAAAACATGGTTAATACACATACCAATCCATGTGAACAAACTACAAAATTAATCATTTAATATTGTTCACATATACATCTTAGATCACCAGCTTCTGTTCAAAACAGAAAAATAAACTTGTTAATTCATACTTTAATTTTGAGCCTAAATATGTATGTGTGTGTATATGTGTATGTATATGTGCATGGGTGTATGTGCTTTCCTAAATGAAACTTCCTTTTTGTTTAGTCTGAAAGTGGATACTGGGAATGACATTAAGCAGCCCTGTTAACCAATGAAATATCCTATACACAAAGGCAACCTAGTGCCTCCTGCTTATTCTCCTGGTAATGTATCTATATCCGAGATAGTGTAATCACAGAGCTATTAAGTGGGAAATCCAGCAGTCAGGGAATTCTCGTGACTTCAGATCTTATGAAATTTTTTTTCCCACTCCACTGTTTCTCTAAAGGCTTCATGATGAGGGTGTTTTGGAGGTACAAGTAGAGATAGATCACTTGGAAACATCTGACTAGAAAATAGTGACTTATATTTGACCCTCAGTTCACAGATAACGTTTAAATGAACCCAGGTACTCACATCACTCTGTGATAAATTGCTGCCCTTTCAAATGGGATTATGTCAAAGTCTCATCCCACCTGGAGGGCAAAGGGTGACCCTGTGGGACAGCTAATAGTAGTTAGATGAAATACCAGAGACTAGGACCAAGGAGAGTAGTGGAAGTACAGAGGACCTAGGAAAAGAATTGGAGCTATTAAGCAATGTCTTCAAAGGCTCCCTTATATGGAATATATAGGGATGCTTATTTCTGTCTTAATATAATTTTGCAAAATCTAGAGCAAAAAGTCTTTCCTTCAGCATTTCTTTCTAAATCTCCAATACAGATGCAAATAGCATCAATAATTATAAAATAATCTGAGCTACTTTGAAGCAATGTAGATAATAATCAGTTAAAGCTTATATAGAGAATATGATCCGTTTGCCTATGAGAGGACACAAGTATTTAGGGAACCAGCAGAGATTAAATGATTAAAATAATAAATAACCATCTAGAACCAATTGAAATATTAGTAGATAATGCATTTAGGAAGTCAGATGCCCTTAAAATAAGCAGACTAAACAAAAGCCCATCACACTGCACCTCAGATACAACTGAGTATTGAAGATGTGGCTGTGATGAGTGTGCAATGAAATCAGCACCACTGAGTCAAGGGTTAAGTTACCACATTCAGAACTCTTTTAGTGGCAAAGAACAGAGACCCATCATGTTTCTTTACAGCAAAGGAAAGCTTTATTATAAGGAATTATAAATGAAACTAGAATACTTAAGGGGATCAAGGCAGATGTATTCTTGCTCAGGCATCTCTGCTTTTTGCATAGCAACTCCAATCTCTTAGTAAGGATGTGGCTGTTAATTATACACTCCTTTTAACAACAGTCCCCACCATCAATCAGAAATTCTCTTTGAATTTCTTAACTTAAATTCCCACGAGAAAGGATCTGATTGATGCAAACATTATCATCTCTCTTCGGGTAGAGCCCTTCACACAATGGCACCATGAGGGCCGATAGGTACACAACAGTAAGCTGCTGTTTCCCTAATGATGCAGAATCCAACTTCTATCTCTTCAATTGACTTCTATGAGCAACAAACAGGTTGATGCTGTTTTCTTGAGTAAGGTGGAGGAAAGAGGGCAAGGAATCAGGAAAGGGAAGTTGAACATGTCAGGCAGATTGATTGTATCTCAAATATTTATCTGAAGTCAGACTGAACAATTTTAATGGTCTTGATAAATTCTAAGTAGTTGTTTCACATTTTTAAAAAATGATGATTCATCATTTGGAATAAAGGCATATTGATCTGAATTCATTTTCTGTATATTGGCTCCAACACATGAATATTACATGCTAATGTCATCAGTATGTTGAACAGGCAGGACTCATGGAGTGTGATCTCAAAAGCAAGTTAATTTTGTTCTCCCACTGTCCCTCTGAATTTGCTTAGAGGCAGCTGTCCTTACCCTTGCACTGATTGAAAACTTATCAGCTCCATGGCATCACTGCATTACAAAAACATCCAGTCCTAGATAATAATAGAAACTTCAAACCTGAGTTAATGTTGAAAATCAGGGCATGATTCTTTATTTCTCTTTCCTCATTTGGGATTTCTACTTCTCTTCCCCAGGTCACTGGCCCCTCTAGATTGGAATATTGAGAGGGAGAAGAGGCAGGGTGTGGTGGTTGACCTTCTTCACCTCTCTGTTAGCTGGTTGGGTAAGCCCAATAAACCAGAGGGTAGGAGTTGCAAGTCTGTTGAGGCTCAGGGCCTGGTGCATCTTCTATTTTAATATCCTATTATATTGCCTAACACATTGTGAAATCAATTGATCAAAAATAAAAAACATTTTGTTCCTGGTTTTTATTTTTGTGCTGTCTTTAGTCTAATGCAGGAAACTTTCCCTTGATGTACACTGACATGAGCATCACTCTTGATTTACCTATTTTTGATTATCCCAAAAGAAATGTAGTGGGGAGTGTTAGTACATGACACATGCAAGAAACTGAAATGGAAATTATCTCTTCTTCTAGATAGACACAAGTCCTGTGAGATGACTGCATCTCCACTCAAATGCAATTTCATAGGTCTTTAAATTACATTTTCCCCTACCAGTTCATTTAATATGCATCTGCAGAATGCTATCTCAGAATTTAATTTTCCTCTGGACAAAATATCACATTCTCATCTAGCCTTGAGCATGTTTTATATCCTTTTTTATTTTCTTAAATAAAAGTTGGGACAAAGACAAATGGGCAGAAGCTGCAAGGAGGCATATGAACTAATGAATGAAAATGAGAGAGAGACAGAAGATTTGGGGGAATGCTTATATCACCAGCCGGTTTAACATTGTTTTGCTCCATGTTGTGATGAGATTAGCAGCCTCTACTGCTGGAATAGCTGAAAGTAAAAGCTACAGAGTGCTACATTTCACAGCATATCAGACCATATCAGAGAACTTTAACTGTGTCTTTATGTAATCTATTGTGGTAAGCAGAATAATGACCCCTCCCCAAAGGTGTCTTTGCCTTAATCCCCAGAATCTGTGAATATGTTACCTTACATGGCAAAAGGAACTTTGCAGATGTAATTAAGATTAAGGACCTTGACATGGCAAGATTATTGTGTATTATCTGAGTGGGACCGATATAATCACAAGGGTCCTTAATAGTGGAAGTGGGAGGCAGAAGAGATTGAGAGGGAGATGTGACTAAAGAAGATAAGAGCGATGCAATATGAGAAAAAAGTCTGATGTTTCTGACTTTGAAGATGGAGTACAGGGCCATAAGTCAATGAATATGGGCAGCCTCTAGAAGTTGGAAAAGGTAAGGAAACAGATTATCCCCTAGAGCCTCCAGAGAGGAACGCACCTTGCTGACACCTTGATTATAACCCAATGAGAACTGAGTCAGACTTCTAACCTACAGAACTGTAAGATAATACATTTGTATTGTTTTAAGCCATTAAGTTTGTGGTAATTGGTCACAGCAGCAATAGAAAACTAATTCATCTATCAGGAATATTATTCAATTGTATTCAAAAGTTCTCTCCTCCCTCAAAGAAAATGGGCCTAGATTTTCATAGTTCAAATCCCCACTTTTATGTGGAAAGTGCCTCCGGCTACATCCTGGTACGACTGGCTAGACTCATGACACATGGGGCCTGAATCAGGGCAGTTTATGGGCTCTCCCCAGAAATCCAGGATGTCTTACAAACATATCGATTGGTGGAGGTAAAGACTAAAAGTTCAGGAATTTAATATCTGTTTCTGAGTCTAAGTCCTCTATACTATATCTACATCTTGAGCATAGGTACTATTTCTTGTTTGTAATTCCACCTTCAGAGACTAGAACCTCTGTGTCTATCATACAGTAGGTACTTAATAAATACTTGTTGAGTGACAAATAATGCAACAATCACGGATTCCGATTAAAATTTGACAATATAAGCCTTAAAATCCTCAGTTGATTTTTCATTCTCAGTTGTGTTTTATTGTAAATAAAGCTATTGTATCTGTCAGGGAATATTTTTTTCAGTTTCCTAGAGCTAGAAACCCAAGCAAATGAAGGAATTTGTTGGCACACACAATTAAGAAGAGCCATGATAATGCCATCTTCGAGCACTCCTGGATCCAGGGTGGTTCTCACACTAGGTCCTCAGGATCCTCTCCCTTGCCATATCTCATATTGCCTGTAGAACACATGTTTTGGTGCTCCTTCATGTAGCAGAGGATATGGCTGTAGCTGTGGTCGCATCCAAAAAACTAACAGTCCAGGGAAAAAGAAAAGGCTATCTTCCCACCCCTAATTTAGGAAATTCCAGGGGCAAATCCTGACCCATTTGATTCAGAGGTACAGTGGTTAAAAACAGACATTTTACCATTAACTAATTTTTCCATCTACTAGCTTGGACACTTGCCATTTTGCTGGTTGCCCAGCATCCAAACACCTTCCTAACATACCTCTAATTCAGAAGCATAAGGGAACCAAATGGTATCTCTGCCTATAGCCTGTCAGTTATGCCATGAGCATGAGGCACAGATTTGGCCAACCAGATGTCTCTGCTCCAGAATTTGAATCTGGAGCAATAACCTCAAAGTTATAAAGATATCACCAATTATTCACAGTGGTAACAGCACAAGGTAGCTCAGCTGCTGTACTCCAGTGAGTGCTGCCTATTTTCTGAACCTGATTCTTTACCCTTCCTTTCAGTTCTGTGAAGAACCCATATTTTCCAATGAACTCCTAATTTAGTTAGCCAGAGTCATTTTCTACTTTTTGCAACCAATAACCTGGATAGGCACAAAAATATATCTTACTCATATTTCCTGAACTTTAAGAATGATAGCACCATCATCTTCTAAGGACTACTATGTTGAGGGATACATGAATAAATTCACATAATACCTTTAGCAGAGAGCCTGAAACATAGTTAAGCACTCTTCAGATGCTATTTATGATGAGGAGGAATATGCTACAGGCTCATCTGTTGGACCAGTCACTATGTCAAGGATAATATGATAGCCTAGCCTAAGGCATGTACCTACCATGTGCCTAATGAGCAGAGCAAGGTACTACGATTAGATGCCTTTCTGGAGACATATGAAATGGAGAGACATTTCCCAAAGCAAAAGGGAGAAGGATGGTGGACAAACACATAATATGTTCACTACAAATACCGTAAGATCATAATCTTAGCTACCCATTTTAAATGTCTGCACAAATTCCATTAAAAGGACATCTAGTCCTTTCTCGCTTTGCATTAAAAATGCACTAAAAATAAATAAATAAGTTACCACACACATATAAAAAAAGAGAATTGCACATCACAAAGAGTGAATCCTAATATAAACAGTGGTCCATAAACAGTGGAATTTTAACAAAGCTTCCACACTAATGCAAAATGTTAGTAATAGAGAAGACTGTGTATGAGAGAGGGGGTATATGGGAACACTGTGCTTTGAACTTTCCACATGATGTTTCTGTAAATCTGCAACTGCCCTAATAAAAAAAATGTTAATGACAGGGAAAAAAAGGACATCTAGTAATTGTCAATTTGTCTAGGCAGAACATTCCCCCGAATTCCCTTTCTTGAATTCACCTGATAAGATGGGCCACAGGAAGAATCTAAGGGAGTCAAAATCCATTGGGTAGTATACACATGTTGCAGATCTGCTGACCCATCTCATCAACAGCATGAGACAGCCATTGGGCCAGTTCCAGTCTGTTGTGATCTTCCCTTCCTGCCTGCCTGCCCTGTGGACTTCAGGCTCCAGCATTAGCCCCCAAATGGTGGAGAGGCTAAGCATTATACTAATGTTCACATTATTTCCTTTAATTCATTCTTCATTACAATCTTGTGAAATTGGTATTACCCTTTTCTCTCATTTTACAGCTAGTGAAACTAAGGCTTGGGAAACAAAATATTTTGTCCATGACCACATAACTAGTAAGAGGACAGAGGTAAGATTTGACCAAAGACTCTCTTATACTGAAGCCTGTGCTTTTTCCAAACTATATAAAGTGTTTTTCCACCTTTTAAAATGTGTTTATCTTAAAACTTCTGTCATCAGAAGGCACATAGAATACTCAGCTAATAAGAAGACGTAATCAAATACTGATTGGCAAATAGACTCATAAGGTCCTACTCTATTCCAAAACCTATTATGTCAACCAATTAGAAGGAATGCCTTTTTTTGTTTGTTATTCCTTTGCTGCTACCTTCACAAATACATTTGGGGAATTTGATATGTAAAATAGTTTCTTTCATAGAGATAAATTCATTCAAGAAGCAAAACATCTCTAAACATCTGTAAAATAATTTATAGTTTACAAAATATTTGTAAACTGTCTCCTTTTTCTACTCTCCTATTTTATAAATAAGGAAAGTAAAGGTACTTATTTATAGAAGGTTATCACTAAGGTGGATTAGACTGTTCCCTTACATCAAAAACCTCATATCTCAGACTTTCTCTGCTATTATCCACCTTAACAACTGTGGAAAACAAGTAAAATGTTTGCCTGTAATTATACTTTAGTGTAGAAAATTACATGCCCTATGGGCCTAAAATTAAGAATAGTTAACATTGAACACCCACTGTAGGTGAGGTACTGTTACAAGCACTTCACATGTATTAAATCGTTTAATTCTCCCAAACAACCTCACGAAGTAAATATTATTTTCATTCTAGATGTGCAGAAACTAAGACACAGAAAGGGTAAGTTAATTGCTCACATTCACAGAGCTAATAAATATTAGTGCAAAGAATGGAGCCTAGTAGCCTGGCCCCAGAGCTAAACTCTTAACTATGCTCTATTACCTCTTCAAGTTCTAAAATTTACTCCCTCCTTTCCTGCTCTTCTAGACACTAGCAACAATGGAATCTGTTGTTTCTATCCTCTAACTTCCTGTTATATAACCAGGCACTTTACTAGTCACTGTGGTTATGATGAACATATTCCAAAAACTGACCTGAAATAGATTGCCTTAGCCACTATCCTCAAAGCCTGGTCCTTGAATTAGAACATAAATCACACTGCCTTGCAAATATTAGGGCAGTTAATCTTGCTTAAGAATTGCAGTATTATTTCAATTATTTTAATTACTTTGGTATTTTGGATTTAATCCATACACTGCAATACTGGAATTCTGGAACATGCTGATGGTTTATGGGGACAACACAGTAGAACATTGAAAATTAGCACTGGCCAGAAAATCTGAATTGTCCTTTTATCATTAGGAAGAGTTGGAGGGATGAAGGAGAAAGCAGGCAAAGTGTAAGACTCCATTCTGGCCCATAGAAGCTTATTTATTATGGAAAGTAAAAGAAAACAAGAGTGAATAATAGAAAAAATAGAAATGAAATGAAGTGCTAAGTTGTGAAGCACATATGATAAAGGTACATAAGAAAGAAGAAAAACTTGTCCACTTCAGATATTTTAACTTTTGTTGGAATTCTCTATGATTTATATATTTTCTCTTTTCAGTCAGTATTCTGAGCATTCTGGCCAGAAGGTCAGTAGTTGGGCTTCTGGTTAAACAATAATCTGAACCCTGTTCTCCCTCTTTCCAAATGACAACCTAAGAGAATGGACATCAATTCTTCTTATCTGGAACGGAGCCATCTTCAAAATGACTTCAGCAGATGCACAAGTTAAATCTTTTAAAGAGAATGTATTTGTGAAAGAAATGTGGTAACTGGAATATAAGGGTTACTGATCATAATAAGCAAATATTTCATTTTATAATTGGTACTGACTTGGGTGGGGGAGCTACTTTTGTAGCATTTTGACCCATTTAAAAAATATAGAAAAGAGGTTTATAGTTCTCTTAAACATGACAGGCAAATGACCAATTAAAATTGTTATGGAAAAGGTAATTCTATGTGACAAGATATAATTAGTGAGGTAAGGCCAGAAAAGCAAGCCAGTATGTCTCAACTCCAACAGGGATCTAGTCAAGTGAACTCAATTATGTTAAATCAAGCAACATGGCTAATCTGCTTTTAGCTGAAAATAGTATTTTTAAAACCAATCTCTTATATTGTTTGCTTAAAATCTCTAGGTCTTTTTATCTGTGTTCCTGTAACTGACTTTTTAATAAAAGTTTCAGCTATTTCAGAATGTAAACTTTAGTTATAATAGGATCCTTTTTCTCATTAATAGCTTAGACTTATGAATTTGATTAAAGGATATAGAAGTCTATTCAACATATGGTACTGGGAGAACTGGGTATCCACATTCCAAAAGAAAGAAAGAGGACCCTCATCTCACATCTCATATAAAAATTAACTTAAAATAGATCAAAGACTTAAATATAAAAGCTAGTTCCATAAAAATCCTAAAAGAAAATGTAGGGAAACATGTTCTAGATCTTGTGGTAGATGGTGGTTTCTTAAACCTAATACTCAAAGCACAAGCAACAAAAAATTAAATAAAGGGACCTCCTCAAAATTAAACACTCTTAGGCTTCCAATGACTTTGTCAAGAAGGAGAAAAGGCAGTCTACTAAATGGGAGAAAATTCTTGGAAAACACATATCCAACAAGAGTTTGATTTCCATGTTATATAGAGATCAAACAACAGAAAACCACAAGTGATGAAGAGGATCGAGAGAATTAGGAACAATCATTCACTGTCAGTAGGAATACAGAATGGTGCGGTTTTGATGGAAGACAGTTTAGTCCCTCAGGAAGCGAAATACAGAACTGCCATATCATCAGGCATTTCCACTATTAGGAATACATTCAGAAGAACTCAAAGCAAGGACACAGATTTTTTTTTTTAAGACAAGCTTTTTTTCTTTTTTTTTTTAAAGATTTATTTATTTATTTATTTCTCTCCCCTTCCCCTCCACCCCGGTGGTCTGTTCTCTGTGTCTATTTGCTGCGTCTTCTTTGTCTGCTTCTGTTACTGTCAGCGGCACGGAAATCTGTGTTTCTTTTTGTTGCATCATCTTGTGTCAGCTCTCCGTGTGTGTGGCACCATTTCTGGGCAGGCTGCACTTTCTTTTGCCCTGGGCAGCTCTCCTTATGGGGCACACTCCTTGCACATGGGGCTCCCCTACGTGGGGGACACCCCTGAGTAGCACAGCACTCCTTGTGCGCATCAGCACTGCGCATGGGCCAGCTCCACACGGTGCCCACCAATGTTCATAACAGCATTTTTCACAGTTGCCAAAAGATGGAAACAACACACGTTCATCAATTGATGAATGGATAAACAAAATGTGGTATATACATATGATGGGAAACTATGCTGCTGTAAGAAGAAATGAAAATGGGATACATATGACAACATGGATGAACCCGAGGACACTGAGTCAAATAAGCCAGACACAAAAGGACAAATAGTGTATGATCTCACTGATATGAACCAAATAAAATGAATAAACTCACAGAATTAAAATCTACAGTATAGTTCACTAGGAGATAGAATGAGAAAGGGGAGCTGATGCTTAATGTACATAGAATTTTTAATAAGGATGATTATAAATGTTAGGAAATGGATAGGGTTGATTGTACACACATAACTGTTGATTTATAGATGTGAAAGAGGTAAATGTGAATAAAATGAAAGCAAGAGGATAATCTTGGGATTGTATAACATGGTGATCTTGGTGGTGGATAAGGTTTATGCATAATAGCATAAATACAGTAAGGTTCTTCTATGAACTAGAACAAATGTACATCACTATTATATGGTGTTGAGAATATGGTGATACATGGGAGAAATACAACTAATATAACTTATGGACTATAGTTAACAGTAATATTGTAATATTTTTGCATCAATGAAGACAAAGATACTATATCAATGCTAAGGGTCGACAATAAGGGGGTGTAAGGAGGTAAAGGATTTTTCTTTCTGATGTAGTGAAAACATTCTAATATTGACTGAGGTGATGACAACACATCTGTGGGATACAGCTGAGAGCTACTGAGTGTATACTCTGGGTGGACTGTACAAGGCATGGGACTGTATAACATAGCGAACCCTGTGGTAGATAATGGATTGTGATTAACAGTACAAATATAAGAACATTCTCACATCTTATAAAAAATGTACAATACTAATACATGGTACTAATAACAGGGTAGTTTATCAGAAAAATAAACCTAAAGTAAGCTATAGACTATAGTTAATAACAACATTTAGATGTTCTTTTACCAATTGTAACAAATGATCTACAACTATGCAAGGTATTGGTGGTATGGTGCTTTATGGGAATCCTGTATGTTATGCATGATTGTTTTGTAAACTCACAACTTCTGTGATAAAAAAAAATTATATACCACAACAAGTGGGATTTATTCCAGGTATGACAGGATGGCTTAACATTCCAAATCAATCAATGTAATTCACCACATCAACAGTTGAAAGAAGAAAAATCAGATAATCATATCAATTGATGCAAAAAAAGGCATTTGACAAAATCCATCAACCATTTGTGTTAAAAACTCAGCAATTTAGGAAGAGTGGAATTACCCTGCTTTGATAAAGAGCATCTCCAAAAACAATTACAGCTAATATCGTATTTAATTATAAAATATTGTATGTTATCCCTGTTAGATTGGAAACAAGTCAAGGATATTCACGCTCAGCACTCTATTTTCAACTTCCAGTCAGTACAGTAAGACAAGGAAAGGCAATAAAAAGCATGTGGATTGGAAAGGAAAGTCTAAAACATTCTCTATTGGCAGATAACATGATTTTCTCTGTAGAAAATCTCAAGTAATCTACAAAATCTCTTAGAGCTACCAAGGTTGCATAACACAAGATCGATAAGCAAAAATCAACTGCATTTCTAAATACAAAATTTTAAATGTAGAATATAAATATAGAATATAAAATTAAAAATAGAATATAAAATGTAGAGTATAAAATAAAATTTTAAAATACCATTTACAGTTGCCCCAAAGAAAATGAATATTTAGGTATACATACTTAACAAAACTTACATATTACCTGTATGCTGAAAATTATAAATTCCTTGATAGAAATCAAAGAAGACCTAAATAAATGGAGAGACATTCTGTTTCCATTGATTGAAAGGCTTAATATCACAACGATATCAAGTCTCCTTCAAACTGTTCTATATGCTTAATGCAATTTCTACCAAAATCCCAGCAAGGTATTTTGTAGACAAGCTTATTCATGGAGGAAGGACAGTCTTTCAACAAATGGTGCTAGAGCAATTGGATACTTACGGGTCAAAAATAAAAATAAACCTCAACCTTAACCTCATACCTTATACAAAAATTAACTGAAAATGAATTGTGGAATTAAATGTAAAATTTAATAATATAAAACTTTTCGGGGAAAAAAAAAACATGTTGCGAAATCAGGTTCCAGGTGGGCAATTAGAACAATGAGCAAACTGAAAGTAACATTCAAGGCTTTATTCATTTTCTGAGACAGTGCAAGAAAGAGGTAAAAATAAGTTCCAGCTTGCCCATGTTTCAGTTTTCCCCACAGAACAGCACCAGGTGAGGGCCAGGTGGACGCAGCACATATGTGGAGACTGATCTCACTGCCAAGAAGCCCTGAAAAAAGACTCATGCCTCTTATGAACTTGTGGGCTAGGGGCAGAAGACTAGGGAAGGGCTGTAAGAGTAAAAGTAGAGAAAAGTGTCTCAGTCAAGGCTCCCAATAAGGAATTCTCAGCAGAGGCACCTGGCAAGTGCCTCAACCAAGGCATCTGATGAGGTGTCAAATGGGAGTACCTGGGCTAGGAACGCAGCTACACATATTCTCACAACTGGTCCAGAGGAGTTTGTGTCCTTGACTGCAGCTTCCTTCAGAAACCTGCAACGAATTGTCTGTACACTAAGACTGGTGTGGGAAGGGCAGCTTTGCCTCATGAGGCCTGCCTTGTAATTACCTATGATTGGACCTGAATGATCAGATATAGGATTTTTTTTTTTTTTTTTTTTTTTTTTTTAAAGATTTATTTATTTATTTAATTTCCCCCCCTCCCCTGGTTGTCTGTTCTTGGTGTCTATTTGCTGCGTCTTGTTTCTTTGTCCGCTTCTGTTGTCGTCAGCGGCACGGGAAGTGTGGGCGGCGCCATTCCTCGGCAGGCTGCTCTTTCATTTCACGCTGGGCGGCTTTTCCTCACGGGCGCACTCCTTGCGCGTGGGGCTCCCCCACGCGGGGGACACCCTTGCGTGGCACGGCACTCCTTGCGCGCATCAGCACTGCGCATGGCCAGCTCCACACGGGTCAAGGAGGCCCGGGGTTTGAACCGCGGACCTCCCATATGGTAGACGGACGCCCTAACCACTGGGCCAAAGTCCGTTTCCCAGATATAGGATTTTGACCTATATCAAAACATAGGGGGAAATCTTCAGGATGCAGGGCTAGGCAAAGAGCTATTATAAGACACCAAAAATACAATCCATAAAAAGAAAATTTGGTATAGTGGAATTCATCCAAATTAAAAACGTTTGTCCAAAAAACACTATTAAGAGAATGAAAAGATAAGATAAAGACCTGAAGAAGATATTTGCAAATGACATATCCAACAAAGAACTTGTATCTAGAATATAAAGAACTCTCAAAACCCAACAGTAAGAAAAAAAAAAACAATTAAAACTGGACAAAACACTTCAGCACTTCACAAAAGAGGATATAGATAGGATATAAGCACTTGAAAAGATTTGAATATTATTAGCCATCAAGGAAATGCAAATTAAAACCACAATGAAATATCACTGCACATCTATCAGTATGGCTTAAATAAAAAATAGTGACAATACCAAATACTGACGAGAATTTGGTAGATCATGCATACCTTGCAGGTGGACGTGTAATATGGTACTGCCACTTTGGAAAACACTCTATCAGTCTCTTATAAAACTAAATTACCACCCAGATACAGGGGAAGTGGCAGTTTGAAAGAGGATTTAATTTCCCAATATTTTCCATTTCTGTGCCAGATATGGGTTGGATAAAGGTTTGGAAACAAGGCAATTGCAACTCCAGTAGTTATGGTTAGAAATTATGAGGCGGGCTAGTAAGACAGAGACTTAATAGATGGATCTGGAATCTGGCAAGATGTCCACATATCATTTGTACTCTCCCAAGATGGCTGCTTGAAGACCCTCACAAGAAATCCAACTTGGAATGAGATATCCTCTGGAAACCAGGAGAAGACCCGGATATTCTCCAAGGGCCTTATTATTTGGCCCGCCTGGGGGACTGATGGGTGGAGCAATCAATCAAAACAGCAAACAGCTGGGACTCTTCCTGTTCCATTAGCAAAGGGGTAGAATAATTAATGGTTTAAAGGAAATTGTATCATTGATGTGAAGTCAGTGGCCATGGGAGTTGCTGAGGGCAGGGAGAGAGAAGAAGAGATGTGATATGGGCATTTTCGGGACTTGGAGTTGTCCTGAGTGATACTGCAGGGACAGATGCAGGACATTATATATCCTGTCATAACCCTCTAAATGGACTGGGGAAGTGTAAACTACAATGTAAACTATAATCCATGCGGTGTAGCACTGCTCCAAAATGTATTCACCAAATGCAATGAATGTGCCACACTGATAACAGAGGTAGTTGATGTGGGAGGAGTAGGTGTGGTGGGGAGTGGGGAATATGGGAACCTCATATTTTTCAATGTAACATTTTGTGTGGTCTATGTATCTTTAAAAAAAGACAATAAAAATTTGCTGAAAAAATAATAAAAATAAAAGGCAAGCACAAAGGAAAAAAAAACTAAATCACACAACACAACAATTGCACTCTTGGGCATTTATTTCAGAGAGATAAAAATGTATGTTCAAACAAAAACCTATACACAAATGTTCATAGAAGCTTTATTTCATATTAGCCCAAAACTGGAAACAAACCACATGTCCTTCAACAGGTAAATTGTTAAACATATTGAGGTTCAAAAATACCAGGACTACTACTCAGCAATAAAAAAAGAACAAACCATTGATACATGCAAACAACTTGGATAAATCTTCAGGGATATACTGAGTGAAAAATGTCAGTCCCAGCAGGTTACATACTGTATGATTCCATTTATATGACATTTTTGAAATGACAAAATTGTTGAATTAGAGAACAGATTAGTGGTTGCCAGCAGTTAGGGAGGGAGTTGGGGGGATTGGAAGGGGGAGGGAAGTATGTTTGGTTAAAAAAGGGTAACACAAAAAAATAACCTGTGGTTTTTGGAAATGATCAGTATCTTGATGGTGGTAGAGGATACTTGAACCTACATATTTGATAATATTGCATTTAACTAAATATACATACACAAACATAAATGTATAAGCAAAACTGAGGATATCTGAATAAGGTAGATTATGTCAATGTCAGTATACTGGTTGTGATAATATAACTTTACAAAATATTACCAACAGAGAAGATTGTGTAAAATGCACATCAGATGTCTTTGAATTATTACTTATACCTGCATATTAACCTATAATTATCTCAATAAATTTCCCCAAAAACAATACAATCAATCTTCACTGCAAGTGAATGTTTGTCATTTTAGGCAACCATTCTCAGTGCACTCAATTTAGAAGTTAATGGGACTTTACTGATTATATGTAGGTTGCATTGTTTCACCAATATCTAGTTTCCTTTCCTTAAAGTCAGGCTTGACCATGAGGCTTGCATTGGTGAGTAAAATATGAAAGGAAGTGATTCGTGTCATCTCTGGGTAGGAGCTTTAAGAGTCAATGCATAAGACATCTCAAAAAACAACAAAGTTGGAGGAGTTACTCTTTCCATTCTTAAAACTTATTACAGAGTCACAGTAATCAAAAGAGAATGGTCACCGAGGGATTACTACCAAGTACCAGCTGATGATGTGACTGGAGAATGACCTTGAATAAAAGGGTCAGCTCAGAACAGCAGAATATCTCAGCCTACATGTAATATCAGGAGTTAAAAATGAGTTTATATGGCTATGAGTCTCCAAAAAAAGAGCCAGGAGGTCATCAGAGAGGTCGCCCTTATGCACACCTCAGCAAAATCCCAGAGACAGCTGAAGTAGATACAACCCCAGGTATTGGTTCTTCTGAGGGCTACAGAGACCCGTAGGTTCTATGGTCATGGCAGATGGAGTTCAGTGCCATGTCAGTTGGTCCACTTTGGAGTTTGTGTTTCTGAGTGAGATGGAGTTGGACTCAGATCTGTGATCTTTGTTCACAAACTTCTCCTGTCACTTTAACTGGATCTGTGGTTGGCACTGGAGTTTAGTGTATACTCAGGGGACCTGAATCTCTGGACTGTCCCTGTGATAGCCAGGCCCTGAGCCTCAACAGACTTGCAATTCCTACCCTCTGGTTTATTGGACTTAACCCCAACCAGCTAACAGGGAGGTGAAGAAGGTCAACCACCACACCAGGGAGCCAAGAATGCCTGCAACTGCAAACAGGAGAATTGCATCCATCATCCAAGTGCAATCTAAGCACCCTCTCTATGCAGAGGTGGAGCGGACATAACCATCCAAGGGTCCACGGAATGGAGGAATAGAGTATGGATTAGAGCGGACTTACTGATATTCTATTCTGGAACTAATGTGATTAGTAATGGAAGTAAATATAGCATTGAGATGGAGAAAGTGGCCATGGTAGCTGCTGAGGGTGGGGAGTGGAAGAAGAGATGTGATGTGGGGGCATTTTCAGGACTTGGAGCTGTCCTGGGTGGTACTGCAGGGACAGTTACTGGACATTGTATGTCCTCCCATGGCCCACTGGGTGGACTGGGGGAGAGTGTAAACTATAATGCGGACCATTGACTGTGGTGCAGCAGTGCTCAGAGATGTATTCACCAAGTGCAGTGAATGTCCCATGATGATGGAAGAGGTTGGTGTGATGGGGGGAGTGGGGTGAGGAGGCTGAGGGGGTATATGGGGACCTCATATTTTTTTAAATTTTTAAAAAAGAGAGAATTGTACTGGGAAGCGGATGTGTCTCAAGAAATTGGGCTCTTCTCTACCATATACGAAGTCCAGGGTTCGATACCCACAGTCTCCTGGTGAAAGCAAGGTGGCCTGTGTGGCGATATGGCCCATGTAGAGTGCTGGCCCATACGGAGTGATGTCCCGTGCAGGTGTGCTGGCCCACATGGGAAGCTGGCACTGCAAGATGATGCAACAAAAAGAGACATAGAGGAGAGACACACAGACCAGGGAGCTGAGGTGGTACAAGAGAATGATCATCTCTCTCCCACTCTGGAAGGTCCCAGGATAGGTTCCTGGAGCTGCCTAATGAGAATACAAACAGACACAGAAAAACACACACCAAATGGACACAGAGAGCAGACAATGGAGGGAGGGGGGAGAAATAAATAAATAAATAATTTTTTTAAAAAAAAGAGCATGGTACTGGCATAAGGACAGACATGTAGACAAATGGAATCAAATTGAGTGCTCAGAAATGAACCCTCCCATTTATGGCCAACTAAGTTTTGACAAGGAGGGAAAGATTACTCAAATGGGAAATAATATTCTCTTCAACAAATGGTCCTGGGAAAACTGGGTCTTCATTTGCAAAAGAATGAAAGTGGAACCCTACTTCATACCATATACAAAAAATCAGCTCAAAATGGATCAAAGACCTAAATATATGAGCCAAAACTATCAAACTCCTAGAAGTAAAGATAGAAAAGCATCTTCAGGACTTTGTGTTAGGCAATGGTTTCTTAGACTTTAGACATAAAGCATAAGCAGCAACAAAAAATAGATAAGTGGGACCTCATCAAATGAAACCTTTTGTGCTTCAAAGGACTTTTTAATGAAAGTAAAATGACAACCTACACAATGGGAGAAAATATTTGGAAACCACATATCCAGTAAGGGTTTAATATCCAGAATGTATAAGGAAATCCTTCATAGGGAGTGGATATAGCTCAAGTGGTTGAGTTCCAGCTTCTCACACATGAGGTCCCAGATTCAATGCTTGATCCTGTACCTCAGAAAAAAAATCCTTCAATTCAACAACAAAAAGACAAACAACCCAATTTTAAAAATGGGCCAAAGACTTGAATAGACATTTCTCCCAAGAAGATATACAAATCACCCAAAAGCATATGAAAAGATGCTCAACATCATTATCTATTAAAGAAATGCAAATGAAAACCATAATGAGATACCATTTCATATCCACTATTATGACTACTATTAAAAATGGAAAATTACTAGTGTTGGAGAGGTTGTAGAGAAATAGGAATTCTCATTCATTCTTGTTTGGTATGTGAAATGGTTTGGCTGCTGTGGAAGACAGGTAGTTCCTCTGAAAGTTAAGTAAAGAATTATCACATGACTCAGCAAACCCTATTCTGGATATATATACCCAAAAGAATTCAAAGCAGGGACTCAAACAAATATCTGTACACTGATGTTCACAGGGACGTTATTCAAAATTGTCAAAAGGTGGAAGCAACCCACATCTGTCAAACAATGAATGGATAAACAATGTGGAATATACACAATGGAATATTATTTAGTCATAAAAAGGAATGAAGTTCTGATACATGTGACAACATGGATGAGCCAGACCCAAAAGGACAAATAATATATGATCTTACTGATATGAAATAATTAAAGAAAGCAAACTCATAGAGCCAGATTCTATGATATAGGTTACCAGCGGACGGGGTGTGGATAAGTAATAGGGAGTGCCTTAGTCAGCCTAAGGGGTGCTGATGCAAAGTACCACAAATCCACTGGCTTTTATAAAGGGTATTTATTTGGGGTAAAAGTTTACAGTTACAAGGCCATAAAGAGTCCAACTCAAGGCTGCTTTCTCATCAAAGTCACTTTCCACATGTTGAAGCAAGATGGTCACTGATCTCTGCCTGATCTCTCCTTTCCCTCAGGGTTTCCAGTCCTCGGTCTTCTGGTTAGGGCTAGTCTTTCAGGGCTTTCTATATCAGCTACAAACTATCAGGCAAATGGCTCATCTCTCCCTGGGCCTTAGCTGTTTGAGCCTTCTCCTTTCTGTCACATGGCCAAGGTCTCTCCTTTTTTCATGTGTCTTCTTGAGTAAGTGTCCATTTACATAGGCCCACTAAGGGAGTGGGGACTCAACCTGAGTCAAACCTTAATCGTAACAGATAATTTATTCAAGGACCCCTCAACTGAATCCAATATAATCAAAAGGCATCACACCCAGAATAGATGAGTTTACAAACATAATCTTTCTCTTTTGTGAATTCATAAATAATCTCAAACTGCCATAGGGAGTTAAAGCTTAAAATGTACAGAGTTTCTATTGGGAACAATTGAAACATTTTGGTAGTGGATAGTGGTGATGGCATAACATTGTGAACGTAATTAATAGCACTGAAATATAAATCCGGATGTACTTAAAAGGAGAACTTCTAGGTTGTATATATGGTATTAGAATAAATATTTTTTAAAAAATCCATGTAACTGCCTAACACTATGGACCCAAAGTTAAACTATGGATTATAGTTAATAGAACAATTATTAAAATGCATTTTCGTTAATTGTAACAAATTCACCATACCAATGCAAGGTATTAATAATAGGGTGGTATATGGGAATCCTATATTTTATGCATGACTTTTCTGTAAACCACACTTCTCTAATAATAAAAAAGAACCAACTCATGCCTTTCCCTCTCTTTTCTCTCTGCCATGGCAACCATCATCATCAGAGTGAGCATAATGATGACTTGGGAGCAGAGACCCCAGCTGACCCAAGATAGTTAAAAATAAATCATGATTGTTTCGATTTTGGGGGCTGCTGGAGGCGGTGACAGCGAGGAGGGGAATTCATCGTGCCTCTATTCCCAGGAGGGGGGGAGTGGCACTGGAGGCCACCGTTTTCCAGCATAAGCAACAACAGCCTGTGATTGGCAGTATCAGACATTCAATTGCACATCCCACACCAATGCACTGCCAATGAATTTTCTCATTCAGCATAGAATGAGATAGAAAGTCATATCAGTCAGTCTAATATAAATGGTGCCCTCGTCCCACCTGCTGCATTGATTTCTATCATCCAGAAAGGTCTACAGTATGTAGAAGCAGAAGTTATATTAATGAGGATGGTATCTTGTTTGATGGTTAACCAATAGAATCCCTGTCACTTATAGATGCCGTAATGCCTGACAAAATACAAACAAGACAACAAGGTTATAGAGATAAACTTGCACAGCAACAGGCAGCAGCTGATGCAGCTGCCGCAGCTGCAACAATTATTAAGATTCTGCAAAAAAAAACGAGAAAACACAGCAAGTGGGGAGGAAAATGGAGCACATACCATAGCAAATAATCACACTGATATGATGGGAGTGGACAGGGATGTTGAAATCCTTCTTAATAAAGCAGCGATGTTAGGGGGCCCTGAATCTGAAATTTTTATCTGTGCCTGGAACCTCACTAGCATCAGGGTCTGGAGATTCAACAGCAAGAATATGGAATCTTAGTGAAAATAGCACTAGTGGCTCCACACAGTTAGTACTTAGGCACTGTACACGAAAAGGAGGGCAAGATGTTCCAAGCAACAAGGATGTAACATCTCTAGATTGGAATAGTGAAGGTACACTTCTAGCAAATGGTTCATATGATGGATTTGCCAGAATATGGACTAAAGATGGTAATCTTGCTAGCACCTTGGGGCAGCATAAAGGCTCTATATTTGCATTAAAGTGGAATAAGAAAGGAAATTTCATCCTAAGTGCTGGAGTAGACAAGATTACAATTATTTGGGATGCACATACTGGTGAAGCCAAGCAAGTTTACTTTCATTCAGCACAAGCACTGGTTGTTGATTGGCAAAGCAACAACACCTTTGTTTCTTGTAGTACAGATATGTACATTCATGTCTGTAAGTTAGAACAAGACAGACCTATTAAAACATTTCAGGGACATACGAATGAAGAAAATGCTATCAAATGGGACCCAACTGGCAATCTTCTGACCTCCTGTTCTGAAGACATGACTTTAAAGATATGGAGTATGAAACAAGATAATTGTGTCCATAATTTGCAAGCACATAATAAAGAAATTTATACCATCAAATGGAATCCAACAGGACCAGGAACAAATAATCCAAATGCCAACCTTATCTTAGCAAGTGCATCCTTTGATTCTACTGTTAGGTTGTGGGATGTAGACTGAGGGATATGCATCCACACTCTGACAAAACACCATGAGCCTGTGTACAGTGTAGCTTTCAGTCCTGATGGGAGGTATCTAGCAAGTGGTTCTTTTGACAAATGCATGCACATCTGGAACACACAGACAGATGCTTTAGTTCACAGCTATAGGGGAACAGGTAAGTTTGCTGGAATGCAGCAAGAAATAAAGTTATAGCCAGTGCATCAGATGGTTCAGTTTGTGCATTAGACCTTTGAAAACAGCGCTACTAGTCGGAAGCCATGAACCAACTATGAATGTGTACATAGCCAAATGACTGTCCCTGACCCATGTACTCCTATAGTCCCACTTGAACCATGGGCAGTCTACTACAGCCAAATCTAAAAGAAATATATACATACAGTGTATATAAACAAAATTATACCCTGAAGATGACAGAGTTTTGTCACAGCTTGTGAATTCTGTTCACCAAGTGCTGGAATCTAATCTGCTGTGCCCCCAAAATAGCATTTAGAAGTTTTGGATATGAAAAACAGAAGATAAAAAGAAATATACCTTATAAAAACAAACCATACATGTACCAGTTTTTGGATACTAATGACAGCCTTGTCTCTCCCCTTTGAATCAGCAGATACCATGGATTATAATTCTTTTTTCCCTTCAGTAGTCAAGCAGTTCGTACAGAGAAAACGGACTCAAAAAAACTTGCAGCAGTAGTTTGTTCTTGCTTTTAAACTCTGTTTTTGGTTTAGTTTATGGATGCATGAAGCAAGGGAGTGAATCAGTTTCTTGTTTATATTTTTTTCACCTTTTAAACAACAACAAATTCTTAAAAATATTTTGATGCATTCTTTTGAAGAGGTAGATGTTTGGTACATTTTATGGCCCCCAGAGCATATATACAGTTGATGCATGTTATGCGAAGGGGGAATTGGAAATGAAAAAATTATATACGACTAGTGTCATGTCAACTTCTAAGACACATCAGTAAAAGGATTATGCTCTGGGTTTTGGTGATGTGGCTGAAATGCAATAGTTTCTTTTTTGGGACATATTTCTGCTAATTAAAGACTAGAAGGGCACAAATTCTTTTGTTCTTTTTTTAAAAAAATAGCATAGAGAAGATGCATAAAAAAACAAATCTTCTGATGTTTTGTAGCCATAACTAAATTATGGTTAACATGTACACTATTGTGAAAAGGAGCAAAGTAGGTTGTTTGTTTGGTTTTTGGTTTTTGTGTGTGTGCACGTGTGTGTGTTTTTTTGTTGTTGTTTTTAGTTTTTTTGTGTTTTTTATGGTCATTGTTTGTTTTGCTTTGTTTTCAAGAGATTAAAATATTTCTGGATAAGGAAAAATAAATAAATCATGATTGTTTCAACCCCAAGATACGGTGGTTCTTTATTACTGCAGCATAATTTAACCTATCCTATCTAATATATAGTCCAATACTTCTCATATTAAAGCTACTAAAACCAAGGGCCAGAGGGGTTATAGCTAAGTTATATAGGAACGTAGTGATAGAGAAAATAGTTTAACTGAGAGAAGAAGAGTACCAGACTGGTGGTGTTTCCAATACAGCCTTTATCAGCGTGTTTCAGGCTATTTTGTATATGAGAATATAATTAAATACAAATAAATATTCTTATCAAATTGAATTATCAAATTAGTTAACAGACTGATAAACATACACCAAAGAACAGAGCTTTTTTAAGTTGGCTGAATGAAATATTGACATTTCTAATATTATCATACAGTTCTGAACCAAAAGCCAGTCATTAAAAGGGAAAAAAAAAACACTTGACTCAAATGAGTCACATTAAAGAAATCCTTGATATTTTGAAAATTCAACCATCAATAAGACAAACAATAGGAGAAATGGGAGACATTGACTCCATTCTTTTGGACATTTCTACAAAATGAATCAAAATCAAATACCAATCCTAGAGGTTTATTAACCTATAAAAAGGATGTTTGGGTAATTCTTTGAAGAGATTCCTCAGTGATAGTCAAGAGTATTTGTGGAGTTAAAGGGGAGTTTGTTAAAGTACACAGCTGATTTTTTCTAAGAAATGGGTTATTTTACCCACCATGGTTTTTTTTTGTGAATATACTATGGCTCTAAAAGTTTCCCCATGGTATGTGTTAAAATTCCAAATTTGATTTAAAGAAGAAAAAAAAAACATTGACTAAACCTATTCCAAGATCATGTAAGAAAACAATCCTCCATACTCATTTGCAACATGTCATACAGGTAGAAAAATTCATACACTTATCTGACTGCAAGACAGAATCTTTTTTTTTCTTTTAAGATTTATTTATTTATTTCTCTCCCTTTCCCCCCGCCTCCGGTTGTCTGTTCTATTTGCTGTGTCTTCTTTGTCCGCTTCTGTTGTCAGCGGAACAGGAATCTGTGTTTCTTTTTGTTGCATCTTCTTGTTGTGTCAGCTCTCCATGTGGGACAGCTCTCCGTGTGGGCAGTGCCATTCTTAGGCAGGCTGCACTTTCTTTCACACTTGGCGGCTCTCCTTACGGGGGCACACTCCTTGCTCGTGGGCTCCCCTATGTGGGGGACACCCGAGCGTGGCACAGCACTCCTTGTGCACATCAGCACTGCGTATGGGCCAGCTCCACATGGGTCAAGGAGGCCTCCCATGCAGTAGACAGATGCCCTAACCACTGGGCCAAGTCCGCTTCCAAGACAGACTCTTTTAAAAACTGCCAGTCACCAAGTCAACCAGGTTTATAGATTTTATTGCAAATATTCTGCTATGAAACAGTGAGCAGTTTTTGAAGAGAAAAAGATGGAGCTGAAGTTTTCCTAAACTTATCTTTACCTATCTAATTTATCACTTCTTAAAACCATGAGTTTTATCTCTTTGATTTTATGATGACAAAATTTTAGGCTTACTGTAGAAAATTTAGAAAGTTTAGATAAGAAACAATAGAAAAACAATTAATGTTTTCCTTAAACCCACTACCCTGAGCAAATACTATCAAATTTTTTGCAAATTTCCTTTGCCTTTTTTCTACGTCTTTTTCAAATATAGGTGAGTTGGTGATTTATTTGGAATTCTGGATCCTTCTTGCATTCCCCTCATCATTATGTCAAAAATATTCTCTCATAAAGCTTGGGAAAAATATAATAAATGTAACCTATTGACTATAGTTAATAGCAATACTGTAATATTCTTGTATTAGTGCCAAAATATACTGTATGGAAAAAAATATACCAAATGTACACTATAGACCATAGGTAGTGGTAATAGATTGATGATATTATCTCATAATCTGTAACAAACATTCCACAACAATGTAGTGTACTGGTGGAGGGATATTGTATGGGAATTCCACATATCTACATGATTGTTTTTTAAGTTTACAATCTCTCTAATTACACTGTTTTTTTTTAAAGTATTCCCCAAAATAAATAAATGATAAAAAATGCTTTATATTACTAAAAGCTCAATGCAAAACTCATTTTAATATGTGTACAATATTTTGTTGTCATGATATATTTTTATTTATTAATATGGTGCTCTAGCACAGGATATCTTGGTAATTTCCTCCCTTTCATCATCATAAAGAAGGTGAGTTGATTCAATTTTAGTCCATACTTTATTCCATATTTTTCATTATTGTTCTGGTTTCTCCTACTTTAATTTTTTTTTAAGGTATCTATTATAGTTCTTTCACTTCTGGCTGCCTTGCTTTTTACCATTAGCACTTTTCTTCTCAAGACTTTATTAAAAACCTTGAACAAACTTCTCTCTACAGATACAGATTAACCTTGGATTCCAGTAAATGCTTTCTGGTGCTCCCACTGGTATTGAGAGATAGACAGACAGACAACCTCATATTTACAAAATAAATTCAAAAATAATTGTATATATAAAAGAACCACTCTTTATTTTTGAACAGTTCTTTAACTAAAATGCAGTGTGGTAAAAGAACACCAGATTTAAATCATGATGTTAATGCAGTTCTACCTCTATCTTCTGCAAGTCACTGAGGTACTTGGGTCTATTTCCTCATTTAGAAAATAAGAAAATTATATAGAGTATCTCTGAGTACTTCTTATTCTTGCCTTCTCTGACTGCAATTTTTGAGTAGATGCTAATTATGTTCAGTTGTGTAACCAGGCTGCAGCCGGCAAAGCCAAAGCCACTCTTCCTATTCCAGATATAAAGAGATTTGTAATGGCATAAAAGAAATTATATTTGGTACCTCCTCATCCTGCCTGCTTTAGTTGTAAATTTCCCTTTGAGGGACCACACCAGCTAGTTCTGCCCTGGGCACAACAGCAGCTAGTCTAGCAAGGATGATAAGAGCTGCCCCTAGCTTCTTCAAAGAGCCCTGGCCTTCTCTCTATAGCTTCTTTCCCTTTCATGCTGCATAATTTACTAGCAAGGCCTGTATCTCCACATGGCTTGGATGATAAGAAGCTGCCCTGAGCTTCTTCAAAGGGTGATTGCTTTTGGCACTGTGTAGTTTCCAAACTCTATAATCCATGGAAACGCCTATGCCATAATTCACAGGAAAACCCAACCACTCACCTCTGAATCACAATAAAGGCAAAAGCTCTATTCTCACATATGCTCTCCCACCCTGGGACCCTTGCAAGAACCTAGGTTAGGTAAGCCCAGGGCCCCTTCACAGCCCTCATTCTACTCTTTTCACCTCCAGGGCCTTTGATCTAACGAAGTTGTCCTTCCATGCATTCTCTCATGGCTGGCTATATATGTTTGTGCCTCCTCACCCAAACGAATTCTACGTAACATTGACAACAGGTTGAGTATGGGAAATTAGAGCTTTACCAAAGTTGGAAGGGTTGGGATGCAAAGATCAGAAAAGCTGCTACCAACTATCCCAGCCTGAAGAAATGTGAATAATTTTCAAGAGAAGACATAAACATTGCTGCCATTCTGGGGAACCTCTGGGAAGCTACACAAAGTAACTCAGTCCGACCCCAAACAATGGTGATTCTCAAGAGTTTGCTTGAGATTTGCTATTGTAAATCTCAAGAACTTTACCAACAAGCTCAGTCTTTTGGATGGACTTTGATAGTTCCCTGAAACTCACTGTACACAGCTTGCACCTCAGGATCTGCTCACACATCTGTCTGCAACTGCCTCTGGAGCTTCTCCTTCTCTTCCATCTCCACAGACTCTTACTGAGGACCATGTGATAAAGGGGATTCTGGAAAAAGTAACCCATGCCTTTGAAAGTCTCAACTTCATCTGTAAAATACTCACTAAGCAAATAGTCTCTACTGCAGATACAACACTAAGCTTGCTTGTAGGAAAAGTACCAAGAAACATAAGATTAATCACTGCCCTCAAGAAGTTTACAACTAATCTGGGGAAAAGATTCCCCCAGGAACTGTAATTGTGTTGGTCTAGATAATAAGGATATAGAGACTCCGCTTTTTTTTTTTTTTTTTTTAAATGAAGCAAGTAAAAGAGTTTATTGAGAAATGAGAGAAAGAGAAAGTACATACCCAAGACATGGGTGCAAGGCATGCTCCAGGCAAGAGATGTGGAATGTGGGACACCAGGGCAGGCTTTATTAAGGCCATTCTTTCCTCCTTCCCCTTCCCCACGTTGGGGAGGGATCCAGAATATTGCTGTCCTGATTGGTTGCCTGTCTGCCTTCCTATTTGTTCATACTACACTCAGGTTGCACCTGTTAGCTTTCAGGGAACCAATGGGAGGACTGTTTGGAGCTATCTGGGGCTTCTTTTGAGTCTGGGAGTTTCCAATGGGACCTCATGACCAAGTCCTTGGCAGGCTTTTTGGCTGCAATGATTACAGCTTTGTTTTTGAGCAGCTGCCTTCCCTCAGGAGGTTTCCAGACAGGGTCTCATGGCTATGTTCTTTGCTGGGCTCAGCTGTGATGTTTATGGCTTTGTTCGAACCAGTGGCCTTCCCTCATTTCCCATACTAACTTGCCTCAACTCCTTCCTCAGGAAGTTTTCACCCTTTTTCTTAAGTGGGAGCTGAAGGGCTGTGATCATTCTTCTGTAGCGGCTTCCTGTTGGTTAAGGGCAGTAGTCCCTGCCTGACAGTGTATGAAACTCTCTGTCTATTCTATTGAGGCTGAGGGAGGGCAAGTCCAGCACCATGGTTGGAACTGGATGAAACCCCACATAACTAATACCTTGTTCTGGAATAACTTAGAATTTTGAAGATACATGGTCCTACTAAAAGGATAAAGAAGATGACAGTAAGCAGCCCCAAAAAGGGGGCCAGGATGACATACTGCACCATGAGAGTGAGAAAGCCCAGGTGCCTCCAGATGCAATATCCTCCTGAAGTTGATGGGCTTGATCTTGTAGGTTTCAAATGCTGTCTAGGATGGTTTCAGAGCAATTTACATAGAAACGGCATTCCTACTTGATGAACAGGTAGGTTCCTCCCTGTGTCACTGTTAGCATGTTCAGAGCTTGGTGATTTTGCAGCACTATATGGTAAGGGAGTCTATTTGTTGTCTAAGGGCTTCCAAGATGAGGCTAGTTTCTTCTATGCTATTGGTTAACTCTAGGGAGAGATTGTGGTAGACGCGCTGGGTTTTGTATAAACTGCCAATCCTAGTTCCCATGGCAGTAGTTATGCTAGGAGAGAAATGAGGAGAGGCACTGCCCTAGATGTAAATTCACAAAGAAAATGTAGACAACAACAAGACAAGCATATGGCATGCAAAATAAAGATAGTACTTAGGAGAGCCATTCTTTCATCTTACAGGCACATTGATTAACTACTTAGAAAATGAATCAAGTTTGCGAAAACTTTTTTAACATGTCCTATATTCTAGATCCTCATTCGTTTTAATGCTGGCCAAAATCCCTACTTTTAAGACACAAAATTTTACTTATAGAAGAGTAATGACAGGTGAAAATCAGGATAAATCCTCAGAGATACTCTGCTAGGCCCATCTCCTGCTTGAAGAAAGCAGAAAGGATAATATTCATGTGGGATGACCTATATATACCAGAGGAGTCTTGGTTTTTGAAGTCTTTTGAGAACAGTGCTTAGAGTTTCTCTGTCATCCCCATTTATTGTCCTTTCAGTGTTCTAAATAATGGAAGGAACGTGAGATTTTTCTGAATGTGAGATGGCTTCTGTAATTCATTTTTCAGGGATTTTGGAAGAAGTGCTTTGACTGCTCAGCAACTGCATGGCAGAGAGCCCTTAAAAAGATGAATACATGACAGCAACCACAGGCATTGCCATGGAACTCAGAGCAGCAGCTGTGGACATGAGTCATAGAGCTTAGAATAAGCACCTAACAAGTAGTTTTTGGCCAGTGATCAGCATAAATTACTTAACTACTCTATCAATTTTAGTCTATGTATGGTTAGTTTAGAGAGGAGAATATAAGCTTTATGAGGGCAAGATACTTGCCTATTTTGCTCACTGTTACATCTCTGGTTCCAAGAAACAATGCTGGGCACAAATTAGGCATATTTGTTGATTAAATGAATAAACAAAGGCAGTGGTAGGCATATTTAAGTTCCTATAGACTAGGGTATGATAGGAACACTTGTGGAGGAAATAGGATGTTAGCTAGCTCCTTAAAGGAAAGGCAGAATTCAGACAGGGGAGAAGAGGATAATTCAGGCAGAAGGAACAATAGAACGAATGTGTATTTTATATTCTAGAGACAGCAAAAAACACATATGGCTAAAACAAGAAATTATTGTTAGGAAGTAAAAAGAGAAAAAGGTGGAAAAAGAGTTTATAATCAGTTATTAGTAGATAAGAAATGGCAGGTAAAGAATCTAGAATTGGATTTTATCCTACAGATCACTAATGTCCAAAAGAATTTTCTGCAAATGATAGAAATTAGGTAATCTGAGTTGTCTAATATGATAGCCATTAGCCATATTTGGCTACTGAGTTCTTGAAATGTAGTGAGTGCAACTGAGTAAATTAATTTATAATTTTATTTAATTGTAAATAATTTAAATGTAAATAGTCACATATGGCTAAAAGCTACCATATTGGACACCCAGCTAAAAAAAATGAAAATGCTTGGGGGTAGTGACGAAGATTGAGGAAAAGGGCTTCACTAAAAATCACTAGCCTTCTAATTGCAACCTAGTTCCCCTATAGAATCACTTCTTTTCCAGTATATCTTAATAAGGGTACAAATGCCTTTGGACAGAGAATAAAAGAACCTACCTACTATTCAGTTACACCTGCTACACAAGCATCTCTTGTATAACAATATCCACAGAAGAACCAGCAAGATGGTGGTAAATTAAGGAGCTCCTAGAGTCAGCTCCTGCTACAGGGCAGTTAGTAAATACCCAGAGCTATCTGGAGCTAGCTGAAGGACCTGTTTAGGAGCTCTGGGAGACCAAAAGAACATCCTGCCACATCCGTGAAGGAATGGAAGGAGGAGACTGCCCATCTGCAGAGAAGACTCTTGAGTAGAGCACTCCACACCACAGAGGCCAGTGCCCATCCTCCACTAGAGGCACAAGCCACCTCAGAAGCTGTTCCACAGCTGGAATTGAAAGCTCCACTTCCCAAAAATGGGGGAGGAGGAGATGGTTGGGCACTAATTTCAGCTACTGATGAGTAAATTCAGTGGGGTAAAATATAATCCTGAGAACAGCTAAAGTTTGAGCCTGTCCAAGTCAGAAAGAGGCTGGGAGCTGCCATCTTAACTCGTGCCTGACACGAGGGAAAGTGGGGCAGATTGAAAATGCTAATGCTAGTGGGGACCAGCTTCTTTCCATCCAGATTATATTGCAGCTCTAGCCTAAGCCTGTCATCTCCAGCAGGGAGGAAGCTGCAGGGACCTGCACCAGCCTCTCCAGGAAATTACTGGCCAAGCCATGGAGGCCACTGATTATCCTACTCTGGCACAGGCTGCCCCAGGAGCTAGTCTGTGGCTGAACTGGAAGCTCCATTTCCCAAGAACAGGGGAGGAGATTGTTGGCTGCCAATTTCAGCTACTGATTGGAAGATTCAGGTGGCTAAGATATAACCCCAGGAACAGCTGGGGTGTGAACCAGCCCAAGTTGGAAAGAGGCTGGTGGCTGCCATTTTGATTCTGCCCCCAGCCTGAAGGGAAGCCGGGCTGACTGAAAATCACAGTGATAGTAGGAACTGGTTTCCTTCACCCACAGCCCTAGCCTAGGATTCAGCCCTGCCTCTGGCAGCCCTAGCCTAGAATTGTCCTGCAGCCCTAGCCTAGGATTCAGCCCTGCCTCTGGCAGGGAGGAGACTGGTGGGCCCTGCACCAGCCTATCCGGGTAACTGTAGGTACCTTCGGCTGCAAAGACTGAAAATCAGAAGGCTACCAGGGCAGCTGCAATCATCTTGGACCCACACTGCATAGATTGCTGCCCACACCTGCAGCTCCATCCCTGCCCCAGGCAGGGGAAAATGGGGCATGAAGCTTCATTAGTCTCTCTGGATGACTACACTCTAGGCCTGCATGAATTGATTATTCCACACAGTTGTGACTCTCGCCCTAACCCTGGCAAAGGGGAAAGTTGGAAGAAGCTTCATTGGTCCCTAGTGCAATGAGGGTAGCCTAAGCCTCCATGGCTTACAGCACCAACTACGTGCTTGGCTCCTACTGCACAACCATCATGGGAGAACAGGCAGGAAGCCCTAAACGAAAGAGAAAAACTGAACCCAGAATAAATATTCTAGTAAGCCAGATGTCAAGACACCAACAAAAAATTACAATCCACACCAAGAAACAGGAAGAAATGGCCCAGTTAAAGGAACAAAATAAGCCTCCAGGTGACATTAAGGAGTTGAGACAACTAATAACAGATGTTAAACAAATCTCTTTAATAAATTTAAGATGGCTAAAGAGATTAAGGATATTAAGAAGACACTGGATTAGCACAAAGAAGAATATGAAAGCATACATAGAAAAATAACAGATCTTATGGGAATGAAAGGTGCAATAAATGAAATTTTAAAAAACATTGGAATCATATAATAGCAGATTTGAGGAGGCAGAAGAAAGAATTGGTGAGCTTGAAGAAATGGCCTCTGAAAGTGAATATACAAAAGAAGAGATGAAGAAAAGAATGAAAAATATTGTACAAGGTCTCAGGGAAATAAATGACAGCAAAAGGTATGCAAACATACATGTCATGGGTGTCCCAGAAGGAAAAGAGAAGGGAAAAGGGGCAGAAGGAATATTTGAAGAAATAATGGTAGAAAATTTCCAAACCCTATTGAAGGACATAGATATCCATGTCCAAGAAGCACAATGTACTCCCATCTGAAAAATATCTGAATGGACCAACTCCAAGACACATACTAATCAGAATGTCAAATGCCAAAGACAAAAAGAATTCTGAGAACAGCAAGAAAAAAGCAATGCATATAACATACTAGGGATACCCAATAAGATTAAGTCCTGATTTCTCACCAGAAACCATGGAAGCAAGAAGATAGTGGTCTGACATATTTAAGATACTACAAGAGAAAAACTTCCAGCCAAGAATCTTATATCTAACAAGACTGTCTTTCAAAATTGAGTGTGAGATTAGAATATTCATAGATAAACAGAAACTGAGAGAATTTCTAAGCAAGAGACCAGATTTCTAGGAAATGCTAAATGGTGTGCTAGAACCTGAAAAGAAAAGACAGGAGAGACAGGCCTGGAAGAGAGTCTAGAAATGAAGATTATATCAATAAAAGTAACTAAAAGTGTCAAAAGAGAGGTGAAAATAAAATGTCAGATAAAACTCAAATAGTCAGGAATAAACTTAACCAATGATGTAGAGCACTTATATTCAGAAAATTGCAAGTTACTGTTAAAAGAAATAAAAAAAGGCCTAAATAACTAGAAGAACGTTCCATGCTCATGGATTGGAAGAGTAAATATCATTAAGATGTCAATTCTACTCAAATTGATATACAGATTCAAAGCAATCCCGATAAAAAATTCTACCAGCATTAAAAAAAAAATTGAAAACATGATCATCAAATTTATTTGGAAGGGTAAGGGGTCTTGAATAGCCAGAAACATTATAAAAAGGAGAAGCAAACCCTCATCTCCAGATTTTAAATCATATTACCTAGCTATAGTGGTAAAAACAGCATGGTACTGGCCTAAAGACAGACATATAAACCAATGGAATCAAATTTATGGTTCAGAAACAGACCCTCACATGTATGGTCAAGTGATTTTTGACTAGCCCATCAAACCCACACAGCTCGGGCAGAACAATCCATTCAAAAAATAGTGCTGAAAGAATTGGATATCCGTATCCGAAAGAAGGAAATAGAATCCCTGTCTTATCCAAAAATTAACTCAAAATGGATCAAAAACCTAAAAATAAAAGAACTATAAAGCTTCTAGAAGAAACTGTAGGAAAATATCCTCAAGACCTGGTGGTAGGTGGTGGATTCTTAAAGGAGATAAGAGGAGGACTGAGATGGACTATTGATGTTTAATGTATGTAGAAATTTTAATTAGCTTTACTGTTAAAAGGATGGAAATGTATAGAGTGGATAGTAACACATAGTGAGTAACAGCTAGTTTACAAATGGGGATGTGGCTGAAAATGGTAGTCTAGGTGTGTAAATGCCAATTGACAGAATGCTAGAGAATAATCTAGGAACTGAATAGCACAGTAAACCAAGAGGTGGATGAGAACTGTGGTTGTTGGTACAGATACAAGAGTGTCCTTAGTGAGCTAGAGCAAATGTATATCGCTACTGCAGGGTGTTGGGAATGTGGAGAAGCACAGGAAAAATACAGCTGGAGTGACCTGTGGACTGTGGTTAGAATTAATAATATAATATTCTTGCATCTATGCAAAAGATGTACTGCACTGATAATGAGGCAGTATGGAAAATGTGAGCCAAATTTACAGTATGTACATGGTAACAATTAGATGATAGTATCTTATCTGTAGCAAATGTTCCACCACAGTATGGTGTGTTGATGGAGGGGTGTTGTTTGGGAATTCTGAACATGTGCATGATTGTTTTATAAGTTTACAGTTTCTGTCATAAAAAATATATTAAAAATAATAATAGGGTGGGTTGGGGGGAAAACGCACCAGATGTAAGACCAGGACTATGATTAGTAGTAGGATTTTGACAATATTCTTTCATAATTTGTAACAAACATCTCACGACAATGCAAGGTGTTAGTGGAGCGTTGATGTATCGGACCCCTGTATTATATTATGTGTATTTGCTTTGTAAGTTCACAACTTTTACTATACACTTAATTGTTTATGTATGTTCATATATAAGTGATACAAAGATAATAATAATAGGGTTGGTTAGGGGAAAGATACTTTGGTGAGTAGTAATATTCTGACAATGCTCTTTAATCATTAGTTTAAAAAGTTTAACAATGCAAGTTATTGGTGGTAGGGTGAATTATGAGAGTCCTGTATAATGTTATATATGTTTGTTTTGTAAGTTCACAACTATTATTATACATGTGTTGTTTATGTATGCTTATGTATGAGTGATATACTTCGATAATTTTTTTTTTTAAAGCCCTTAGTGACCCTTAAAACATCAAACAATTTTCCTTTCCTTGTCTCTTTATTTTACATGTATGATACCTTTAGGAAAAAGAGCAAATGACTAACCATGATTTTGATGGCATCTCATTTTCATGGTTCTGAGTCAAAGCACAGATCATTCCCAGGAAATGAATGGTGATTCTCAAATGGTTGTAATATGAAAGCTTTGTTCTTTCTGAGTGCTGTTTTCTAATTGACATCTGTACTGAGAAGAAAAGGCTATTGCTATCTTACAGTTACACAATAGAGAAGCTGCATCTTAGCGTAATTAGAAGGGAATTAAAAGTAGGAAAGGCTACAGTCAACAGTCAATAACCACGGTGGGATAAGTAGATATGAAGAAAGGAACTTTAATAGTTAGACAGAGATGGTCTCCCCTGGTGCTAGAAGCAATGTAATGTGCCTAGCATACAAGGAATAGGCCTAGAAATATCTGTGAAAGACGTATGGAAAATACAATTAAAAAGATGAAAGGTCTAAAAGGAAGCCTTATGTTGTATTTGTGGTGATATTTTTTCAAATACTTCACAACTGGTCAACGTATGGATATGCATATGAATGTAAACAAGTTACTCATGATCTGTACCAACATCTTAATGATAATTTATTTGCACATGTAATAGTAGTAGTTAACATTTTTAAACTTTTTTTGAGATATAATTTACATAAAATAAAATTTGCCATTTTAAGTATAAAATTCAATGAGCTTTGCCAAGCATGTACAGTCTTTACATTCAAATCATCATATGGAGCATTTTCATTGCCCTTTTGCAGTCAATCTCCTCCCCCAGTATCCAGTCCTTGTCAATCACTGATTTGCTATCACTATAGTTTTGCTCTTTCTAGAATTTCCTGTGGAGTCATACCCAGTATGTTCTTTTTTTTTTTTTTTTGAGTAGTTGATACTGCTTTTATTATCTTAATAGGAGTCAGAGAACATTGAGAATGTTTATTGTCACATACACATACATTCTATCCCTCTCTCTCTCTCCCTCTCTCTCTGTCTCATACCCACCCACAGACAGACATGTGCACAAGCACAGAAACACACACAGCTGCTTTCTGAAAGGACATGGCAAGTAATGCAACTCCTGCTGTTCCTGTTTGGGCCGTTGGAATGTGTCCAGGTGCTTAGAAAGACCAGGTGCAAAGAGGAATCCCAGAGAAACAGAGCCATGGCCTAGTTGACTGGTGGCTGCAAGAGTCTGCTGGGGATCATGGGACCTCTGTGGGGACCAAGGGACCCTTGCACTCAAGTCCGTGTCTTCTTATCTTTAGCAGCATCTCCATGAGCAAGTCCTAAACATGACTCAGTGTTCCAGTGACCTTCAGGTCTCTGGGCAAAGGGCCAAATGATCCCCCTCAGATGTCATCTTCCAGAGAAGAATGGTAGTTCACAGAAGCATATATTTTCTTAAGGAGAGGGACTGAAGGAGGTGCTTTCCAAGCTTCCAATAGCATACTTGGGGTTCCTGGTGAGATTTGGGTGCTCTCTCTCTGGAAATTAAGTCATTGTTTTCTGTGTGGAGCTGGTTCAACAAGAACCCTCTTGAATCTCCTACCAGACCTCTCAGGTAGCTTTCCTGCTGCCCTCAGGGCATTCTCTTGCATTTTCTTCTGGTGAGACAGGATTACTCTCTTCAGGCAGGGGTTGGGAGGTAGTTTCCTCAGGGCAGACTGGAGGCTAGGCAGTGCATGCTGGAGTTTGGCTGGTATATGTCTCAGTGCTGGGAGGAGGTCCAGACTCCTTGGGCAGGCCAGAGGCTGGGCAGGGCAGGCTTCTGTTTGGCTGGTACCCACCTCAGGGCTGGAAGTTGTTTCAGACTCCCTGGATCAGGCTGGAGGTTGTATGATACAAGGTTGGCAAGGTATGATCTGGACAGGGCAGGCCATGGCAGGCTTATGTGGTAAAGTCTCAGCAGAATTCAGGGTTTCAATGTCTCCATCAATATCATCATCCCATATGTCTCCATCCCAATTCTCTGAATTCCACTCTTTTCCAATCAAAGTCTTCACTTTGAAGAAACCCTGCAGGACTGAGATTTTAGTTTCCTTTGTAACTCCATTACTCATACAATGAGAGTCTGAGTGTGGTTCTCAGATATTTCAAACAATTTCATATGTATCTTCCCTCAACGTCTTATTTTTTTTCACTTTATCTTCAAAGAAGCTTTAGGTTACAGAAATGTCACATCAAAAATATAGGGAGTGCTCGCTTCGGCAGCACATATACTAAAATTGGAACGATACAGAGAAGATTAGCATGGCCCCTGCGCAAGGATGACACGCAAATTCGTGAAGCGTTCCATATTTTTGCAGTGCTGATGCGCGCAAGGAGTGCCGTGCCACGCAAGGGTGACCCCCGCGTGGGGGAGCCCCACACGCAAGGAGTGCGCCCGTGAGGAGAGGCCCCAGCGTGAAAAGAAAGTGCAGCCTGCCCAGGAATGGCGCCGCCCACACTTCCCGTGCCGCTGATGACAACAAAAGCGGCCAAAGAAACAAGACGCAGCAAACAGACACCAAGAACAGACAACCAGGGGAAGGGGGGGAAATTAAATAAATAAATCTTAAAAAAAAAAAAAAATATAGGGAATGAGCAGATGTGGCTTAAATGTTTGAATGTCTGCTCTCCACATGGGAGGTCCCAGTATGATTCCCAGTGCCTCAAAGTCTGGGTTTCACTCCCTGGTCCTGGTACCGCTGTGTGGGTGGGACACAGGGGTCCTGAGGGCGGGCGAGCGCTCCCCGCAGCCCCCCGCTCCCCCCCCCCCCCCCCCCGTGTGCCCCGACACCGCATCCCTCCTGCCCTCGGGCTCGCAGGGGTGCCGCGGGAGTGCGCGGCAGGTCCGCGGGCCCCAGTATGTTCTTTTGCATCTTGGCTTCTTTCCCTGAGAATTTAATATTCATTCATGTTGCTGAGTAACAGTAATTTATTCCTTTTTCTTGCAGAGTAATATTCTGATGTATGGATATATCACAAATTATTTATCCAGTTACCAACTGATGGGACATTTGGGTTATTTCTAACTCTGGGCATTATAAATAATGTTTCCATGAATATTTGAATACAAGTCTTTGTATAAATATGTTTAATTACTCTTAGATAAATATCTAGGAGGAGGATTACTTGGTAGTATGTTAAAGTATATATTTAAATTTGTAAGAAATTGTCAAACTGTCTTTTAAAGGAGCTGTACCATATGCATTCCCACCAGCAATCTATGAGGTTTTGAGTTCTAGTTGAATCTCATCCTCAACAACCTTTGCTATTATGGTAATTTTAATTTGTTTTTTTATGTATAGTTGTGTCTCATTGTATATCCCTGATGATTAATAATGTTGAGTCTTATTTCATGTGTTTATTGGCCATTTATATATCTTCTTTGGTGAAGTAACGATTCAAATCTTTTGTTCAATTATTGAGTAGTTCATCTTATTGAGTTGTAAAAGTTCTTTCTATGTTCTTTATACAACTCTTATCAGACGTAAATTTTGCAAATATTTTCTCCCAATATATGTGGCTTTTTCTCATACTCAATAGTATCTTTTGAAAAATGACTTTTTAATTGTGATGAAAGCCAAGTTATTTTTTCTTTCATGGGTTGTGTTTTTTGTACTTAATCTGAGGAATCTTTGACTAGCATAGGTCACAAATATTTTCTCTTATATTTTCTTCTAAAATTTTTATACTTTTAGTTTTAATATTTATATCTAGCATCCATTTAAAATAATTTTATATACTATGGGTGGTAATTCTGTGTGTGTGTATCACCTCATTCTGAGAAATATTTAAACTAGTTTGCAAAGAATACAAAAAATAGCAAAAGAATAATCTAAAGTTTAAATACATGTGAACATGTTAATACCACAGGGATATAATCATCAAATTCTAAGCTACGGAAATATCTACAGGGCAAACAATCTGGCTCTTCAGCAACAACAATAAAAAATTCCATGAAAAAACAGAGATGGGGACCTAAGACTAAAAGATATAATATACAGGAAATACATCAAGCCTTTACTACGCATGATTCTTAGTTGGGCCTTATTTAAAACAAATGGTAAAAATAAATAAATAAAATGTTAAAGATAATCAGAGGAATAGGAACACTACCCCGATATTTGATGGAGTTAAAAAGATACTGTTGACCCCACCCCAATCAAGACGGTAGTGTGAGACATTCCAGGGCTGTGTACCCTACAGAGACTTTGAACAACCAGCAGAAATGGAAGAAATATCTTTCTCAAAGCTCCAAATAGAAATTAAAGGATTGCAGTAACAGAGCAAGCACCAAGTCAATAAAAAGGAAATTTTAAAATGGTAGGTAGAAGTCCTTGATGGACCGTCTTCCATCCTTTCAACAGCTCAGCACAGGTCTGGCCCATGCTCCTAGTGCAGGTCCTTGATTCTAGTTCCAGAGGGAGAAGAACAACCCTCATGCACAAGCTAGGAGCATGTATGTCTCTGCTACATTGTCTGGAGGAAGCCTGAAGAATTGAACAAGGATAATTGTCACAGGCTCACCATTCCAGAACTTGCTCATCATGTAGAGTTCACACAGCTCTCCTACAAAAACACTGTAGGGGAGCAATCAAATTGCAGTCACTTAGGGCAAAAGTTTGCTGATCATGTAACATAAGAGTACAGTACTCAGAACTGTGAGGAAATACTGTTTCCTAGGGTATAGGGGACATTCAGGTCAGAGTAAATGGGATAATTCATAGGGCCATGCATATATGCCCAGGACAAGACTCAGGCAGAAAGTATTCTATGTTTTTACCTCAGGCTATTCTCTAAATTTATTGTATGACTAGCTCTGAAGGAGAGCACTTGCACAGGTCAATCTTCAAAGACTAGAAAAGGCAGGGGTGTTTTTCCACTGTTTTTTGTTAGCTCCTTGCATTCAAGGAAAACTCTGTTATACCACCAGGTGGATACAGGCTTAAGGAAAAACGACTTGAGAGTCTAAATCCCAGAGACATGTTAAAATTTCAAAATGTCCAGGTTTCAACAAAACATGTGCAGAATAGAGAGTAAGGACCTATGCAAAGGAGAAAATTAAAGGATTAGAAACCATCAAGTCATCTCAGGAGCTGTTCTATGGCTGGAGTTGGAAAATCCATTTCCCAAAAACAGGAGGAAGAGAAGGTTGGCCACCAACTTCAGCTACTGATTAGTGAATTCAGCTGGCTAAAAAATAGCCCTGGTAAAAGCTAAAGTTTGAACCTGTTGAAGTCAGAAAGAGGCTGGCAGCTGCCATTTTGACTCCATCCTTGGCATGAGGGCAAACAGGACTGATTGAAAATCGCAGTGACGGTAGGGACTGGCTTCTTCCTATGGAGATCAGACTGCAGCCCTAGCCTAGGCTTCAGTCCCACCTCTGGAAGGCAGGAAGCTGGCAGGACCTGCACAAGGCTCTTCAAGTAACTGCAGGTACATTTGGCCAGCACAGACTGAATAATAGGACGTCTACCTGGGTAACTGTGGTCATTTTGGACCCACATGGCATAGATTGCTGCCCAACCTGCAGCTCCATCGCCAACCCCAGGTGGGGGAGAAAGGGGCATGAAGCTTCATCAGTCTCTCTGGGCAATACAGATGGTATTGACCTGCATTACTTGGGTTATTATACATTGCTGTGGCTCTGTCCCTACCCCTGACAAAGGGAAAAGGTGGGAGAAGCTTCATTATTCCCTGGGGCAACACAGGCAGCTTTGAGCCTCCACAGGTTACAACACCAACTACATCCTTGGTTCCCCCTACACAACCAGCAAGGGAGAAAAGGCAAAAAACCTAAACTAAGGCAGAATAAAAACATCTAGTAAGCCAGATGCCAAGACACCAACAAAAAACTACAATCCATACAAAGAAACGGGAAGATATGGCCCAGTTAAAGGAACAAGATAAGCCACCAGATGACATAAAGGAGTTGAGATGACTAATCATAGATGTTAAACAAATCTCTTTAATAAATTCAATGAGATGGCTAAAGAGATTAAGGAAATTAAGAAGACAATGGGTGAGCACAAAGGAGAATTTGAAAGCATACATAGAAAAATAGCAGATAGTAGGCACAGTAAGTGAAATTAAAAAGACTCTAGAGTAATATAACAGCAGACTTGAGGAGGCAGAAGAAAGGATAGGTAAGCTTGAAGACATGGCCTCTGAAAGTAAACATACAAAGGAACAAATGAAGAAAAGAATAGAAAAAATTGAACAAGGTCTCAGGGAACTAAACAACATTTGTGTCATATGTGTCCCAGGAGAAGAGAAGGGAAAAGGGACAAAGGAATATTTGAAGAAATAATGTTCGAAAATTTCCCAACCCTATTGAAGGATATAGATATTCCATGTCCAAGAAACAAAACATACTCTCATCCTAATAAATCTGAATAGACCAACTCTGAGACACATACATACCAGAATGTAAAATGCCAAAGACAAAGAGAGAATTCTGAGAGCAGCAAGAGAAAAGCAATGCATCACATATAAGAATACCCAATGAGATTAAGTAGCAATTTCTCATTAGAAACCATGGAGGCAAGAAGGCATTTGTATGATATATTTAGGCTACTGCAAGAAAAAATCTTCCAGTTAAGAATCTTATATCTGGTAATATTGTCTTTCAAAAATAGGGCAAGTTTAGAATATTCACAGATAAACAGAACTAAAAGAGAGTTTATAACAAAGAGACTGGCTTTGCAAGAAATACTAAAGGCTAACAGGAGAGAATTGAAAGAGAGTATTTATAAATGAAGATTATATCAGTAAAAGTAACTGAAAGTGTCAAAAGAGTGGTGAAAATGAAATATGACAGATAAAACCCAAAGGTCAAAATGGGTGAAATAAGAACTGCCTTTACAGTAATAACATTGAATGTTAATGGATTAAACTCCCCAATCAAAAGACAGACTGGTGGAATGGATAAGAAAATATGAGCCATCTATATGTTATCTGCAAGAGACTCACCTTAGACTCAAGGATACCAGTAGATTGAAAGTGAAAGGCCAGAAAAAGATACTCCATGCATGCAGTAACAAAAACAAGTAATAAATAAATAAATACATAAATAAATAAATAAAAATACAGGAGCTATACTTATATCAGATGTGACAGACTTTAAAAGACATTAGTAATGTGCCATTTGAGGAGGAAGTCAGGAAAAAAATCCATTTACAATAGTGACTAAAATAAATCAAATATTTAGGAGTAAACTTAACCAAGGATGTAAAGCACTTGTATTCAGAAAACTACAAAGCATTGTTAAAACAAATCAAAAAAGACCTAAATAATTGGAAGAACATTCCATGCTCCTGGATTGAAGGATTAAGTATCATTAAGCTATCAGTTCTACCCAAATTGATATATAGATTTAATTCAATACTGATAAAAATTCCACCAGTATTTTTTAAACAAAAACAATTATCAAATTTACTTGGAAGGGTAAGGGATGCCAAATAGCCAGAAACATCATAAAAGGAAAAGCAAAGTGGGAGGATTCTCAATTCCAAACTTTAAATCATTACCTAGCTACAGTGGTAAAAACAGCATGGTACTAGCATAAAGATAGACATATAAACTAATGGAACTGAATTGATGGTTCAGAAACAGACCCTCACATCTATGGTCATGTGATTTTTGACAAGCCTTTGGGCAAAATAGTCCATTCAATAAATGGTGCTGGAAAAACTGGATATCAATAGTCAAAAGAAAGAAAAAGAACTCCTATCTCACACCTTATACAAAAATTACCTCAAAATGGATCAAAAGCCATAAAGCTTCTGGAAGAAAATGTAGGAAAACATCTTCAAGACCTGGTGATAGGTGATGGATTCTTTTTTATTTAATATAATTTAATTGCCTTTTTAAAAAAGATATATAGAACACACAAAATGTTACATTAAAAAAATAAGAGGTTCCCATATACCCCACTCCTCACCCCACCCCCACACCTCCCACATCAATAACCTCTTTTATCAGAGTGGCACATTCTTTGCACTTGACGAATATATTTTGAAGCATTGCCACACTGCATGGATTATAGTTTACATTGTAGTTTACACTCCCCCCAGTCCATTCAGTGGATTATGGCATGATATATAATGTCCTGCCTCTGTCCCTGTAATATCATTCAGAACAACTCCAAGTTCCAAAAATGTCCCCATATCACACATCTTCTTCCCTTTTCCTACCCTCAGCAACTCCCATGGCCACTGTCTCCACATCAATGATACAATTTCTTCCATTGTTAGAGTCACAATAGTTCTACTATAGTAGAGTACCAGTAAATCCACTCAAGTCCATATTTTATACCTTCATCCTGCAGACCCTGGAATGGCAATGTATTAACTTTACTGTAAAGTGTGGAAATATATGGAGTTGATGGTAACACATTGTAGTGAGTAACAGCTGGTTTATAAATAGGAATGTGACTGGAAAGGGTAGTCTAGTGATGTAAATGTCAACTGAAACAAAGTTAGAGAATAAACTAGGGGCTGAATAACACAGTGAGCCCAGAGGAGAGGTGGATGAGAATTGTGGTTGATGATACTGATGCAAAAGTGTTCTTCTGTTAGCTAGAGGAGATGTACATCACTATTGTAGGGTGGTAGGAATGTGGAGAAGCATAGGAAAAATAAAACTGGAGTGAACTTTGGATTGCAGTTAACAGCAATAATGTAATATTCATGCATCTATGCCAAAAATGTACTGTATTGATAATGGGGCATATGGAAAAAAGTGTGCCAAATGTATGCTATGGACCATGGTTGGTGGTAATACTCTGATGATATTATCCCATAAGCTATAACAAATGTTCCATCATGGTGTAGTGTGTTGATGAAGTGGTGGTGTATGGAAATTCTATATATATGCATAATTGTTTTCTAAGTTCACAACTTCTGTAATAAAAAGGTATTTTAAAAAATAATAATAGAGTGGGATGGGGGGGGAAAATGCCAAATGTAAGATATGGACTATAGTTAGCATAAACTTTTGATGCTATTCTTTCATAATTTTTAGGAACTGTCTCACAAGAATGCAATGTTTTGGTTGTGGGTTGATGTATGAGACCTGTGTACAATGTTATGTATGTTTGTTTTGTAAGTTCACAACTTTTACTATACACTTATTGATTATGTATGTTCATGTATGGATGATATAAAAAAAAAGAGGGTGGTGTAGCGGTTTGATATTATTGATGAATTCCAAAAAGAAATAGTGGATTATGTTTGTAAATTGATCATTCCCTCTGGGCATACTGGATTATATTGGATTCACTGGTTTACATGATTAAGTAATTATGTAAACCTCTAGAGCCAGTAGGGCATTGAATCCCCACCCTTTGGTGGGTGGGGACTCAGAGATAAAAGGCATGGCAAAGGACAGAGTTGCAGGCTTTTAATGTTGGAGTTTTGATGTTAGAGTTTGATGCTGAAGCTAGTGCTCCAGGCAGAGAGACAGAGTCATTCACCCAAGAGTCTAGAGCTGACCTTGTGGAGAAATAGAGGAGCTAAGCCCAGGGGAACCCAGGAAGCCTGAACCCTCATAGACATTGGCAGCCATCTTGCTCCAACATGTGAAAATAGACTTTGGTGAGGGAAATAACTTATGCTTTATGGCCTGGTATTTGTAAGCATCTACCCCAAATAAATACCCTTTATAAAAACCAACCAATTTCTGGTATTTTGCATCAGTACCCCTTTGGCTGACTAATACAGGTGGGTTGGGAGGGAAATATACCAAATGTAAGATACTTTGGTTATTAATAAGATTTTGAGGGTGCTCTTTCTTCATTTGTTAAAAATGTTTCACAACAATGCAAGGTATGGGTGGTAGGGTGAGGTTTAAGAGCCTGTATGATGTTACACATGTTTGTTTTATAAATTTACAACTTTTACTATACACTTATTGCTTATGTATGTTTATGTATGAGTGATATACTTCAATAAATTTTTAAATGAAGGAAAAAAACACATTATAGACAGGGTTGACCAAAAAAAAGTTCCCAGGGCTTTCAGTTGATGATGACAGTGGTGTATGACGCTCTAGGGTTCCCTCACAGAGCCTTTGAACTAGTGAAACGTGGCAGGGACATCTTTGTCAGAATCCTAGAAAACAGTTAAAGGGTTGAAATAACTGGAAAAGGACCAATTTAAGAAAACATAGTTTTTAAAGATGGTAGGCAAAACTTGTAGCACTCTTACTGGCCCTTCCACCACCCCTCCCAAAGTGTGGTATAGAGCCAGCCTTTGTTTCCATTGTAGATCCATGGCCCTGTCCAGAGGAGAATGTCCCCTATGCATATACTACCGTGCCTGCATGTCAGTGCCAATCTATCAGGTGGCAGTCTGAAAGACTAAACCAAGAAACACCTCTGTGGCTCACCTCCCAGAATTTTCCCTGAGGCAAAAGCAACTTGATCACAGCTAACCCAGTGTAAGAAGCAATGAAGTCCAAGCACAGCCTAAGGCAAAGATTACTCCTAAAAGTCATACAACAGAGCACCTGGAGGGGAGAAGTCTATTTGTAGGAAATAGATTATTAATATTCCTGTAAATGGAGGAATTCCAAAGTTCATGAGCAAAAACAAGCCCAGGACAAAACCCAGGCTCAGAAAAGACCCTGTACTTCATATTCATCTTAAGCTGATCTTCATGATAAAAAGACTTAACACTGAAGAAGAGCTTTAGCCCACACAGACCTAATTTGCAAAGAATGTAAAAGATATATATATATTTTTTTTTTGCCATGGTTTCTTGTTTTGGTTAGCTCCTGACACTCAAGGAAATCTCTAATCTACTGCTATCTGTATACAAATTTAAGGAACAGCCAGTTCAGGAACTAAATCCTAGAGTTAATGATGTGGGCTATGGGTGGAAGGCTCTTTGTCTCTTCAGAGATAACTAAGTTGTTTGACTTGTGGGTGTGAAACGGTAAGAGGCTGCAGTCCTGCTCTTAGGGACCAGCAGGCTCCAGTCCCAGGAAATGTTTAACAAAGCAAGGGCTATAAACTTTAAGTATTTAGGGGAAATGCAAAAACCAAGGCTTATCTAAAATGTCTGGAGTCCTTGCTAAAAGCTTACCTAAGATGTGAAAGAGATATATGCTAATTGAAGCCTATTGAGAACTGAAACAAAGGGACCATTTGGCCTTTCCTCTCTGTATAAAAGACGTTTGAAAATCTTGTTCGGGGCTCGGGATTCAAACTGAAAGCTCCCGAGTCCGGCCGGCCGTCAATAAACCATTTTTCCTTCTCAAAATCATTCCTGAGTCCTGGCCTCTCTATACTAAAATAATTGAACTTCTCTTAAATTCCACAACATTAATGGCGACCACGAAGGGACAAAAATGAAGGCCAGAGACGGTAGCATTTTGCTGCCCCTTCCAAATCCCCGAGGAAGCCGGGAGGACTCGGGTGAACCCCAAATCTGGGCGCCCCTGGATTACATTTAATCCAGAAAAGATGTGGGCTCCGCCAGAATCTTCCCGACAAAATCGAGGGGCAATGGAAGGTCTGAAGAGAAGGATTCTGGGAACGAAAAAGAACTCCGAACATGGAAGAAGGTAAGACTCCCCGGGTGAGCACAGTCTGGAAGGCCCTAGCTTTAATTGCTAGGAAGGGGAGGCTGATCACCTCCCGAGAGAACCCTAGTAGCCCCAGAAGGCTGGGGGGAAGCCGTTCTCTCTAGGCTTGGGAAAAGGAGGAAAACCGGGGAAAAGCCCTGGTGTTTTGGGTTTGTCTAACTGCATGTTAGAATCTGGTACTGGTCTTATATCCACTAAAGGAGTGGAGTCTCGATTTTAATAGGAAGGGTATTTATAGGTTCGAGTCCTAATATCCTGGAAATTGGTCTAGATTAAGGAAAACAAAACTTGGTTACAGGAAAACGGATCGGCTTGTGGAGCTTGGTCTGGGTGTAAAGTTTAAACAGTGGAAAAGTCTAGCTGAAATCTTTTGTTATGGTGCTAATTTGTGAATGAATTTGCTTTATACCAAATGTTAAGTGTTCTGAGGTTTGTGATGGCTGTGGGGGCAGCCGTGGTGAAAATAAATATATAAACTTGTGAGTCAGATTAGTGACCTTTGTGCTTCTGTCTGTGTCAGCTCAATGTTAGTGTTAGAGTTGTGTCCTTACATGAAGTAGAATTACAGCTGAGCTGGAGCCCTCCCTTGCCATTGGCAAGGGGGTGAAATGATTCTGGGGCAAAAGCTGAGGAGTCTAGATGTTTGTGCATGTTCTGGTGTCTTGTCTCTGGTCTGGCCCTTTGCCGGGGCTTGGAGGCCATCTGTGTCCGCGCCAAGCACCCAAGTCTGTTGGGAATGTCCCAGTCAGGGCGGCTGGGTTCCTGGGAGAGTTGCCAAATTTGAGTAGGTTCTGTCTGCCCATTTTGGCTGAAAGCTGGAAAGGGGGGAGCGGCTTGCCCCTTTCCAGTGAGTCCACCCTTCTATTCATAAGCCGCATTCCTGTTTGTTGTGCACCCGACTGCCTGGAAGGGGGGGAAGTGAAGGAGGTGAAAAGCAGAATCAGAATAAATGCAGTAAAGTTCCCTCCTTAGGGTGTCAAAGCCAAAATACGTTTGCATTCTGCTCAGGTTCTTAGAAGGTATTGTAGTAACCTTAAGTAAGAGAATGTTCTGTGAAGGTAAAATTTGTGTTAAGGGTATAAATATAAAAGTTTTACAAAGCATTGTTTAAGGTATTTAAGTGGCTAATTGCAGAAAGTCATTATTTAACAAAACTGAATTGATAATAATAATAATAAAAGGCAATTTTATAACAAACTTATTCGGCAGCCAATCTCCCCTGCCAACTTACTTCCAAAAAAAAAACTGTTTCTGGTATTATATGCTACTAAGTATTTAAAGTGAAGAAAAGTTCATTATTTTAACAAACTTGGTTAGTATTAATGGCAATTATATGTTGCAAGACGTTTGCCTGGTAACTTAGTATGTGGGATATATGGAGTGTGTTTTTATTGTTAAGGAAACAGAAGATGATTTTGTCCTAAGATAAAATGATTGATTATTGGAAAGAGTAGAGTGTGGGACAGAACCTGAATGAATACTGAAAGTGTAGAAGGTTTGTGAAAGAGAAATTTTTATGATTAAATTGAGTAAGATCAATATATAAAGAAAATCATTTATCAATAGCTTCTTGTGCTTTAACCTCATCATATCCTCAGTGTTTGATGAAGAGTCTTACCTCTTTTAAAAGAACATTTTATGTTCTAGAAATCAAATCCTGAAAAGTAGCCTTTTATTTCAAACTAACTGCAAGAGATTTATTCTTTCACTTTAAAGGAAAAATTAAAGTAATGGTTAAGTTCATTTAATATGTTATAAGTTGAATGAAAGGTATTTAAAGGTGTTATAAAATTAATAGGTTTTAAAAAATTAATAAAAACTGTAACTAAGAGTTAAAATCATTTATAAATGCATTTATATTGTAAAACAGTGGAAAGACAATAACTGAGATTATAGCTGGGTGAATTTAGCCTGAAACTATTATTTAAGTGTAAATTCTACACTAACCTTTCCTTTGTTTATGGTTACTTCAAGCCTAACCTCACCCTTTGCCTTTGCCTATGGTTATTTCATAATTGAGAAGAGCTGGGACATCACTGTCTCCTCTCCTGGTATTAGTAACCCTTTCTCTCATGAATTCAAGTGTAAACTAAATAAATTGCTGCCTGATAGAATAAGGTTAAATGGCCACTGGAGTTTTATTATCTCCAAAGACAAAGGGGGGTGGAGGGGGAGAAGTCTCCTGCCTTGACGGTCAGTGTTCCTAAGAGTGGCAATTCATGAGAGAAAGCAGTCTGTCTCCCTGAGGCTTCAAATAGCCTCAGTAAATATATATAAAACTAATCTTGTTGCTTATCCAAAATTCTGCTAATTTCAAGGTAAAATATAAAGTTCTAAAACAAAATGGTGCTAAGGCATTGAGAACATTTTGGTTATTACAATCCATTAAGTAAGAAAGAAAATTCTTGTGGTAAACTGCATGGTCATAGTGCAAATTAAGAAGAGTTTCAAAAGTCTTTGAAAAGTTTAAAGTAACTAAAGTCATGTTGTGTCAAACTATTCATGTCTGCCTATTTGCTCAAATTGTTAAAAAATATGCAGTTATATTTATAAATATTCTTAAAGCCCAAATTGAACTAAGCAGGATGAAAAAGTCATAGAAATCTGATTATGGAAACAATTGGGAAAGGGCCTCCTCTTTGCAAGAGCTTTTAAGGCAAGACTAGGTGTGGCAGATTAAACCTATCTACTAGGCTAGGGAATTAAGAATCAGTTTGCCTGGTAATTTCCCAGTTTAAACCTTTGTCAGCCATAAATTGGAAAAAAAAACAAAACAAAGATTAGGTTAATTTTCACAGAAGAAAAATGTTGATGTAACCCGGCGGCCTGCTGCCTCAGTCTCCCACTCCTGGGTTGGACCGCAGTGGAGGAGACCAGTTTAGGCCAGTCCTATGGGCAGTGGAAGGATGCCCAAGAAGGAGCTAACTAAGTCGGTGCCATTTCAGCACTAAATTCTATTCCTTATTTGACAAAGGGGGGGAGCAGGTAAAAACTAAAATGGTTGGAATGTGATAGAAGAAGCAGTTAAATCAAACTTTTGCGTGGGAAAGTTAAATCTCAGATAAGCTGTAACTTCTGAAGTATCCAATCTATGGAAAAACAGGAAGAGCTTGCATGCTAGGCTTAGGGGTATAAATTGTGTCATTTTTCTTTGTTCGGGGCACCAGCCATATCTGGCTCTGCGCCCCTTCTTGCAAGATTGAGAATAAAGTATTTTCTTCTCCACAATCTGGTGAGCCTTATTTTCTTCCAGAAGATTTCTTTCCAACAAAATAAGGTAATTAGTGGCTCTATTAACAAATTTCAGTAAGTAAAGGAAAGTCCATAAAAACTATGGAGAGATCTTTCCTGGGTTATGATTTTAAAAAAATTAAGTAATTGTGTAATGTGTTTTGAAACCTGGAAGTCAGTATGCATGTGTTTTAAAACCTGGTAGTCAGTTATGCTTTTAAATTAATAATTTTCATAACTTAAAGAAAAGAAGTTTTTAGCTTCCTGTAAGGGAAAAAGAGAACATTCCTTGCATAAACTATTATGGTTTCAATTTTATTTAACTTGAGTGTAATCTCCCATAGTTAATTTATAAACTAAATTAACATATGTACAAATCTTTACGGTAATGAAAATTGTAAGTGAAAATTGTAAGTTCACATTGGTGAAATTAGGCTAAAGGGAAAAGATTGTAGATATGCTCTCTTAAATAAAGAGTAAATTTCTTTCATTGGTAATTGTAATTTAGTAAGTTTATTTAAACATGAGGTGTCTAGTCAATGCGGTTATAGTCAATTATAAAGAGTTTGTAAAACATCTTCCAAACTGAAAATGTTTAAATAGTTCTAGTTGTAGAAGTCATTGTTAACTAAAGAAACTTGGATTGGTATTGGTAGCAGAAATAACTTCATGATAATAAACCTGTCTGAAGGCCACTGCAAAATACACATTTAAGTAAATGATAATAAAAAGTTGTCTTGATTCTATTGGAAAAATTGTTTTCATTCTAACAATGAAAAATAATATTTTTCCTCTATTACTAAAGTAAAGCACCTACTGTTATCTTCATAGTAAAATTGTGTAAGTAAATAGTCATTTGATATATGTATTGCGTTAAGTTGTTTAAAATATATATAAAACAAGGAATAAACTTTAACATTGTCAAACTCTTGTGCATTCGAACCAGGCCTTGTATACATTACAGGTGGCCTCTCCATGTGAGTTATTGGCTAGGCTGGTCACTGACCCCTCAATTAAAAATATGTGCTATATCAGTCTCTGGTTCTGCTCCTGAAGTTGATGGAAACTATATTGCAGTTTCAAGCTCCTGCAGCCAATAATGACTCGGTACAGCCAAGTGTACAATGGATATCGCTTCCAGACTGGCACTGTTCCATGGTGCCAGAGAGCGCTATGCACCAGGCTAGTAGAATACTGGAAAATCTCTCTAAGATGAAGGATGCTGCAACTTGCTCACTGCGTTGAAGAACATGCTAAGTGGAGCCTTGATACCAGGAGACTGTAAGTAAAACTTAAACACAATTGGCATTATGGCCTGCTCTCATGGAGAGATAACATGTAAAGTATTACAAACCTGAAACTCAAAACTAATAATGGCAACTCTGAATCCTTATGCATTAAGTAATACATTAGTTAATATTAAGTGCTGTACTTTTATCCTGTACTAAATATATGCCTAATAATTGTAATGTTATCTTTTCTATTTTGGATCAAGTGCAGAAGTATATTAGACATGTTAAATTCCTGGTAAAATCATTTTCTAAACAGTTAATAACATGTCTATAGAATAAGGTGGCAGTCTCAGCCAGTCTCAGTTAGCAAAAGTGAGGCTTGCTTGCTGATGGTGAGTCACCTATTGAACAAGTCAAAATTGCTAGAAATTGTACAATGAAAACCAAGGTGTAAAAATCTTTATTCTGTAGTTCTGATCACTCCCACAGGTGAAAACTAAGAATATTTCCAAATTAGTGTTCTAATCCTGAGTGAAGCCAGTTGCCCAAGGAGTGCCAGTTCACCAGGAGCATCTGACAAAGCGAATGAGTGTCAATCATTGAACAGCTTGGAATGTGTCTTCAGACAAAGCTAAGTGTCTGTTGCAATTTCTCTCTAAAGATGGATAACTTAAAAAAGAACATATATGCTGTTCCCACCAGCTTTTAAGGAATGCCATCTTTATAGGCACCTAACCTTGTCTACCTCTGTAATCCAATGTGTCCTCTTTTAAAAACAGGTATTCCAAAATTTTAATTAAGTTTGTTTCTTTCAGAGTGAACATCTTATTAACCATATGAAACCAACTTCGTACAGAATGCCAGATCCATCTTGCTCCAGTTAGAATAAATTAAAGAGTTTTACACCTTATTAGGCAATGACTACAGCCCATGGCCAGCAGGAAGCAGTTACAGAAAAGAGATCGTCTCCCTTCAGCACCCCTTTTAAATTAAAGGTGTAAACTCTTTAAGAGTAAAAGAAAAGTAATAGATGGATCTGGAACCTGACTGGAAATCCACGTGAGTGCCAGTGGCAGCAGAATAACTGCGGGAGGCCCCTGCCCAAGATTCTGCTGTCCAGAATGAAAAGTTCTAAACTTCTAAAAACGGTCCTTGATGCTGTACTAAAGACTGATAAATAATCAGTCAAGACAACAAACAGTCATCCACCTCATAGCTACAACAATAATTATGCCAAAGCTTAGCAAGTTAATCTTTGGCAGAAAGGGGGGAATGATGTGGGCTATGGGTGGAAGGCTCTTTGTCTCTTCAGAGATAACTAAGTTGTTTGACTTGTGGGTGTGAAACGGTAAGAGGCTGCAGTCCTGCTCTTAGGGACCAGCAGGCTCCAGTCCCAGGAAATGTTTAACAAAGCAAGGGCTATAAACTTTAAGTATTTAGGGGAAATGCAAAAACCAAGGCTTATCTAAAATGTCTGGAGTCCTTGCTAAAAGCTTACCTAAGATGTGAAAGAGATATATGCTAATTGAAGCCTATTGAGAACTGAAACAAAGGGACCATTTGGCCTTTCCTCTCTGTATAAAAGACGTTTGAAAATCTTGTTCGGGGCTCGGGATTCAAACTGAAAGCTCCCGAGTCCGGCCGGCCGTCAATAAACCATTTTTCCTTCTCAAAATCATTCCTGAGTCCTGGCCTCTCTATACTAAAATAATTGAACTTCTCTTAAATTCCACAACATTAACACCTTAAAAATTTGAAATGTATGGCATGCAACAAAGATTACAAGACAAAGAAACAGGAAATTATGGCTTACCCAAGGGAACAACATAAAAATTCAGAAACTATTACCAAAGAAGACCAGACTTTGGACATATCAGATAAAGGTTTTTAAAAAGCTACACTCAATATGTTCAAGGAAATAAAGGAAAACCAGAAAAAGAACTAAAGGATATCAGGAAAACAATGCATGATCAATATGAGAGTCTCAATAAAGAGATAAATTTTTAAAAGTTACTATACAGAAATACTGGAGTTGAAGACCACAATAACTGAAATTAAAAAAATGCCTAGAGGATTTCAACAGTATATTGGAGGTGGCAGATTAAAGAATGAGTGAACTCAAAGACAATTTAAATGATTAAGGCTGAGGAGCAGGAAGAAAAAGAATGGAAAAAGTGAACAGAGCCTGAAAGACCTGTGGAACGCCATCAAGAATACCAATATACATATTATAGGAATCCTAGTGGGAGAAGAAAATGAGAAAGGGGTTGGATTAGTCACCCAAAGGGGTGCTGATTCAAAATACCAGAAATTGGTTGGTTTTCATAAAGGGTATTTATTTGGGATAGGAGCTAACAGATACCAGGCCATAAAATAAGTTATTTTCCTCACCAAAGTCTATTTTCACGTGTTGGAGCAAGACGGCTGCTGACATCTGCAAGGGTTTAGGCTTCTTGGGTTTCCCTGGGCTCAGTTCCTCTGTTTTCTCCACAAGGTCAGCTGCACATTATCAGGTGAATGGTTCTGTCTCTCTCCCTGGGGCTCCAGCTTCAACATCAAAGTCCAACATCAAAATTCCAACATTAAAAGTCCCCCACCTCTGTCCTTTGCCATGCCTTTTATCTCTGAGTCCCCACACACCCAAGGGTGCGGACTCAACACCCTGCTGGCACAAGAGGTTTTCATAAATTACTTAATCAAGTAAACCTATGAATCCATATAATCTAATATGCCCAGAGGAAAAGATCAGTTTACAAACATAATCCAATATTTCTTTTTGGAATTTATCAGTAATATCAAACTGCTACACTCTACCCTCTGAATTCCAAAAAGACATTATAATACTTCTTAAAAAATATAAATCAGTTATAATGCAAGTACTAAAATCATATCACAATCAAATTAAAGAAATACAGTTTGAGCTGGGGCAAAGTCCTGTCTGCTATAGATCTCGGAAACTTACAAAACAATTCACGTACTTCTAATACACAAATCAACAGACAAAGGATAAACATTTTCATTAAATAAGAAGAAATTGGGAAGGAAACATGAGTTATGGGTCCTTTACATTTCAGTAAACCTGCAGGGCATCCTTCATTCTACTTCAGTCTAAGAGTCATTCTAAATATGATGGTTTCTTCTCCTCGAGGCCATATGGGGTCCCACCCTTTCAACTGGCTTGCCCAATGGTCATTGTCTTGTTTCCACCCTCTTCAAGCATCTGGTGTCGACCAAGCTCCAGACCTCTCCCTCCAAGAGTGTTGGGGTGATTGCCACAACTTACCCAATCTCTGGGTTAGAGTCTTAACTCCCCTACTACAGTTATGTGAAGACAATATTCCCCCTAACCTTTGACATTCAGGCTTAACCCTCTCAGAACAATGAGTTGACCACCTGGCCTTCCCCAACCTTTAGCATACAGGTTCAATCCTCACAGAGCAATGAGTTGACCACCTGGGCTTCCCTAATCTTTGCGGGACAAGTCCACCCCTCTCAGACTTGTGGGGTGCTAACATTAACTGTCCTAATCCTTAGGGAATGTGTTCTACTCTCTCTGTACCCTGGGGCAGTAAAACTCTCCCAGATCATCAGATTGGAATATCTACCCTCTTCACCTGCTGGGGCAAACTCATCCTTTCTGTACACATGGGTGGGGTTGCTCTCTTGGCCTCAGGTGATATCTTAATTCCAGATCTCATCTTCCATGGTTTTCCTCTTGAAGCTGTTTTTCCTTCAGTCTCTCCTTTCCGTGTTCTTTTTATTCCAGACAGTGGTTTTGTTCATACAGCTCTTTCAAAAACCTTGTTGGTTTAGCATGCAGGAAGCAGGGGTCCAAGCCAATAGACAGTAAGACTTTCCACAAGTCTTTTCTAGAAAACTTCATCTTCAATCTTTTTTTTTTTTTTTTAAAGATTTATTTTTATTTATTTAATTCCCCTCCCCTCCCCCGGTTGTCTGTTTTCTGTGTCTTTTTGCTGCATCTTGTTTCTTTGTCCGCTTCTGTTGTCGTCAGCGGCACAGGAAGTGTGGGTGGCGCCATTCCTGGGCAGGCTGCACTTTCTCTCGCGCTGGGTGGCTCTCCTTTAGAGGTGCACTCCTTGCGCGTGGGCCCCACATGGGGGACACCCCTGCGTGGCAGGGCACTCCTTGTGTGCATCAGCACTGTGCATGGGCCAGCTCCACACGGGTCAAGGAGGCCCGGGGTTTGAACTGCGGACCTCCCATGTGGTAGACGGATGCCCTAACCGCTGGGCCAAAGTCCGTTTCCCATCTTCAATCTTGATTTACCAGTTCCAAGTTTAGTTAAGTCCTCCAATGGGGCACTTTCATCTGGGATCTTGATTTCCAGAAGCTTGGAATTTCCAGAATCAGTTACTGTTTTCTTTGTATCCAACAGTTCAGTCCTCAGCATATCTCTCTTGTCTAGCATTTTGTTATAAGCTGAAAGAAGAAGCCAAGCCACATTCTCCAAGTTTACTTTGGAAATTTCTTCAGCTAAATGCACTGGTTCACCATTTTCAAATTCTGTCTTTCATGAAACACCAGGAGTTAATCTTGCTAAGGTCTCTGCAACTTTAAAACACAGATCACCTTTTTTCCAGATTCCAATAACAGTTGCATCATTTATTTCTAAGGCATCATAAAGTCTCTTCAGTATACATATTGTTATCAACTGTCTCTTCAAAGCAATCTAGACCTTTTCCATCACAATTTCTTCAAAAAATACCCCTTTCCCATTTATAAAACCATTCCAGCCTTTTGGTAATTACAAAAGCACTATGCCACTCTCAGTACCAAATTCTGTACCAGTCAGTCAAAAGGGTGCTGATGCAAAATACCAGAAATTGGTTGGTTTTTATAAAGGATATTTATTTGGGGTAGGAGCTTACAGATACCAGCCATAAAGCATAAGTTATTTCCTCACCAAAGTCTATTTTCACATGTTGGAGCAAGATGGCTGCTGATGTCTGTGAGGGTTCAGGCCTCCTGGGTTCCTCTGGGCTCAGCTCCTCTGTTTCACCACAAGGTCAGCTATGGATTATCAAGCAAATGGCTCTGTCTCTCTGCCTGGGGCTCCAGCTTCAGCATCAAACTTAAAATCAAAACTCCAACACTAAAAGCCTGCAACTCTGTCCTTTGCCATGCCTTTATCTCTGAGTCTCCACCCACCAAAGTGTGGGGATTCAATGCCCTACTGGCACTAGAGGTTTACATAATTACTTAATCAAGTAAACCTATGAATCCAAACAATTTAATATGCCCAGAGGAAAATATCAGTTTACAAACAGTTTACAAACATAGTCCAATATTTTTTTTTGGAATTGATCAGTAATATTAAACTGCTACAGGGGGGTAGAAGGAATTTTCAAAGAAACAATGGCAGAAAACAAAATACATGAATATACAAATATGAGAAACCTAACAAACCCCAAACAGGATGAATTCAGAAAGAATTACACCCAGACATATAATAGTCAAACTGTGAAATGTCAAGGGCAAGGAGAAATATCTAAAATCTGCAAGAGAAAAACAATGTGTTACACAAAAGGAAGTCCCAAGAAGGTTAAGTATCAATTCTCATTAGAAACCATAGAGCTGAGAAGGCAGTGGGATGAAATATTTAAAGTGCTGAAAGAAAACAATTTTCAACCAAGAATTTTATATCCAGTGAGACTATCTTTCAAAAATGAGGGAGGTGGGGAAATTAAGACATTCCCAGTTAAAACAAAAATTGAGGTAGTTTCTTAGCACTAAACCTGCCATACAAGCAATGCTAAAGGGAATTCTTCAGACTGAAAGGAATGGTCACTAGACAGCGGACTGAAGTGACATAAAGTAATAAAGAACTCCAGTAAAATTAACCATATGGATAATTATATTTGCCAGTAATATTTTATTTTTGCTTTCTAACTTTATTTTTTACTTCTCACAGGTTCTAAAATGCAAATGCATAAAAATTAATGATAAACCTATGGTTTTGGACATAAAGTGTATAAAGATATAATTTGTAACAAGTACCAAAAAAAAGTTGGGGGATAGAGGTGTATGAAAACAGTGTGTATGTTTGCTATTGAAGTTAAGTTAGTATCAAAACAAAGGTGATTGTTATAGATTTAGGATATTAAATTTAAGCCCCACAAAAAATATATATAGTAAAACACATTTTAAAAAATTAAAAGTGACTCAGCTTTCTATGTACAACACAAAAAATAAAATTGAAGTGAAAGTAGGCACTAACAGATTATTTGAGGGACAAAAATGGTATAACATTTGTGAAGACTAAGAGTAAAATGAAAGTCCTGCATTATCAGTAGTTACTTTAAATGTAAATGGATTAGACTCTCCAGTAAAAAGACAGAGATTGACAGAATGGCTAAAAACGCATGCTTCCAAATATACACTGCTTACAAGTGTCCCACCTTAAATTCAAAGACACAGGTAGGTTAAAAGTGAAAGGATGGGAAAAGTAAAGCATGAAAATAGTAACCAAAAGAGAGCTGGGATAGCTATACTAATATCAGATAAATAGACTTTAGTAAAAAGCTGTCATGAGGGACAAAGAAGGTCACTATATTGACAAAGGGCTCTCAAGAAGAAGACCTAATTATTATAAATACATATTCACCTTACAGAAGAGCCCCACAATAGATGAAGTAAATACTTACAAATTTGAAGGGAAAAAATAGTTAAAGTACACAACTTTCAATAATGAAGAAAACATTTATACATGGGATCAATTTTTTAAAAAAGACTTGAGTGATACCATATACCAAACAGACCTAAAATACCTATAAAGAATACTTCACCAAACAGCAGCAAAATACCTATTTTTCTCTAGTGTGTATGGATCATTCCCCATGACAGACTATATGTTAGGTCAGAAAACAGGTATCAATAAATTCTGAAATCTGAAATGTTGAAAACATATCGTGTATCTCTTCTCACCAAAATGGAATGACACTACAAATCAATAACAGAGAGGGCACTTGAATTCACAAATATATGGAAATTAAAAAATGCAGTCTTAAACAACCAATGGATCAAGATGAAATCACAAGGGGAATTAGGAAATATCTTCGGTGTTACATTTTTCAATTTTTAATGTAGCAATTTAAATGATCACATATTTTTTCCTTTTTATTCAATGAATTTGATTTTTTTGTGTTAAACCAACCTTGTTTCCTGAGATAAACTCTATGTGGTTATGATGTATTATTTTATATATTGTTGGATTCAAGTTTCTAATTTTTAAAAAATTATTTGGCATCTTTTTTCAGAAAACTTATTTATTCTTCAGTTTCATTTCAATTAATGTTTTTGTCTAGTCTTGGGATCAGGGTAATGTTGGTTCATAAAATTAGTTGGAAAGTGCTCCCAGATTCTCTAATGAAAATTATGAGTATGTGAAGGCTTGGAAGAGTATGTGCCTCAGGAAAAACATGCTCTTAAAGTTAAACCATTCCTGTGGTTGGAGAAGCCATTGTAAGTATGATCTTTTGATGAGGCTACTTCAGTTAAAGTGTAACCCACCTCAATCAGGATATGTCTTAATTCTATTACTGGGGTCCTTTATATGAAAATTAAATTCAGACAGAGGAGAAAGCCACAGAAGCAAAAAGCTGAGGTCAATGAAATCTGAAACAGAAGGGAGAGGCCAGGAGATGGTCCCATCTGCCTTGCCATGGACAAGAGGATCCAAGGATTGTTAGAAACCATGATCTTGGAAAGAAAGCATCACCTTGATGATGCCTTGATTTGGACATTTTCCCAGCCTTAAAACTATAAGCTAATAAATTCCCATTGTTTAAGCTAATCCATTTCATAGTATTTGCTGGAACAGCCTAAAAAATGAAATGTGCAAGATTGGCACTATTTCATTCTCAAATGTTTGAACTACTAGTGAAGTCATCTGGGTCTGGAATATTCTTGTTGAAGATATTAGTATATATTCATTTTTTAATAGATGATATAGATACAAGAAACAAAGAAATGACTATACAGAATTTCCAGTTCTTCTTAACTCAGCTTTGATAATCTGTGTATTTGTCTACTTCATTCAAGTTAAGGAGTTTTGTTGGCTCAAAGCTGTTCATGCATTACCTTGTTATTTTTTAATGTGTATAGAATGTGATAATTGGTCGTTTTTGCCTTCTCTTTTTTCCTGATCAGACTAGCTAGATTTTTATCAATTTGTTTAACAGTTTCAAGAAAATCCAGATTTTGGTATCATTGATTGTCTCTATTGTTTTCCCTTTATATATTTTATTGTTTTCTGTTCTACCATTATCATTTCCTTCCTACTGCCCACTTAGAATTTAATTTGATCTTCTTTTTCTAACTTCTTAAGATGGAAGAGGCTTATTTAAGACCTTCTTCCTCTTCTAGTATGTGCAGTTTAAGCTAAAATTTCCTTCTAAATACTACTTTAGCTGTATCTTGCAAATCTCAATGTTTTGTTTTCATATTCATTCCATTCATATTCTTTTCTAATTTCCCTTGTGATTTTGTGATTTGTTTTCCAGGTATTTTTTCCTGTCTTTTCCATCTTTCATCTGGTTTTATTGAGTACATTTTAGTACTCCATTTTATCTCCATTATGGATTATTAGCTAGAACTCTTTGTATTAATGTTTTAGTGGTTGTGCTAAGGTTTATATAATACTTCTTTAAGTTTCTGCAGTCTACCTTAAAATAGTATATCATTTTGCTTATAAGAATCTCACAGCAATATAATTCCATAACTCCTTCCCATACTTTGTTTTTATACATTTCACTTTTGCATGTCATAAACCCCACAATATATTATTATAAATTTTTGCCTCTAATAGCCAATTATCTTGTAGAGAAATTTAAATGAGAAAAAATATTTTATGTTTACTCTATTTACCATTTCTGTCATTCTTAATTCTTTTTGTATAACATGAGTTCTTATTTTTGGTATCATTTTCATTTAACAGTTTTTATGTTCTTAGTGCAGGTCTCCCAGCAAAAATAAATAAATAAATAATCCCAGCTTTAGTTTGTTTTGGGGAAAAAGTTTATTTCCCACCCATATATAAAGGATAGTTGCATTGGGTATAGAATTTTAGGTTGAAGTTTGCTTTGTTTTTTATTTCTCTCCCCTTCTCCCCCCCCACCCTGTTGTCTGCTCTCTGTGTCCATTCACTGTGTGTTCCTTCGTGACTGCTTCTATCCTCATCAGTGGAACCAGGAATCAGTGTTTCTTTTTTTGTTGCGTCATCTTGTGTCAGCTCTCCGTGTGTGTGGCACCATTCTTGGGCAGGCTGCACTTTCTTTCACACTGGGTGGCTCTCCTTACAGGGCGCACTCCTTGTGCATGGGGCTCCCCTATGCAGGAGACAGCCCCGGGTGGCACAGCACTCCTTGTGCACATTAGCACTGCATATGGGCCAGCTCCACAAGGTTCAAGGAGGCCCAGGGTTTGAACCGCAGACCTCCCATGTGGTAGGTGGACACCCTATCCATTGGGCTAAGTCTGTTTCCCAGGTTGAAGGTTTTTTTCCCTTTTAGCGCTTTAAGATAACAGTCTTATAGCTTACCTTTTTATTAATTTTTTTGAGAAAATGACTTCATTCTTATCTTTGTTCATGTGTACCAAATGTGTTGTTTTTCACCTCTTTTAAGATTATTCCTTTATCACTGACCTCTAACAATTCAATTATGATCTATCTCCATGTGATGTTCTCCATGTGTAACTTACTTGGGGTTCATTGAAACTCTTGGGACTGTGTGGTTCTAATTTTATTCAAATTTGGAGAATTTTCAGTCATTATTTTCTCAAGTTTTTTGTTCCCTACCCCCTTTACTGGAGCTCTAAGCACGCTGATATTTTTCACAAGCTACTAAGGTTCTTTTAATTTTTTTCACCACTTTTTCTCCGAGTTTCAGTTCAACAGATTTTACATTATATCTCAAATTCACTGATTTTTTTTTATTTTGTTGTATTTAATTTGCCATTAATCTCACCCATTATAGTTTAGACACATTTTTCTGTTTGAAAAGTACCATTTGGTTGTTTTTATAATACAATTCTTTTGTCATTTGTTCACATTTTCTATTATATCTTTGAAATTTTTAATAAACAGCCATTTCAGAGTTCTTTACTGGATTCGTATTTTTTATTGGATACTGACCATTGTTAATTTTATATTCTTGAATGCCTTTTTTCAGCTTTAAAGAGTGTCAGGCAAACCCAGTTGTTTGTTTGAACACTAGTCTAGATTTTGCTGTGATGGTATTTTGTAGATGTGTTTAGCATCTATAATCAGGTGACTTTAAGTAAAGGAATTTATCCTCTAGAGGTTAAATGGGCCTCATCCAATCACTTGAAGGCTTTAAGGAAAAAAAAAAAAACTGAGTTTTCCATGGAAAAGAAAATTCTGCCTCAAGATAACATCAACACTTTTCTGAGTTTCCAGCCTTCCAGCCTATTCTACACATTTCAAACATTTCATTCCCCACAGTCACATGCACTAATTTATTTAAATAAATAATACACACACACACACACACACACACACACACAATTGGTTCTGTTTTTCTGAAGAACCATGACCAATACACCCTCTTTACTTATTTCTCTTCTCAGGGATCAGAGTTCTGGATTGCCTCTTATTTAAAGTCTACAAAACATATTTTTCTATATTTTTTGTCCAGTTTTCTAGTTATTTAAAGTTGGAGGGCTAGGCTGGTTTCAATTACTCTAAGGCCAGAAATCAAAATCCACCTCATTTTATATTGCAAAAAGTATAGCCCCCAGCCTTCAACTGCTTCAAGAGAATCGTTTTAGAAAAGGTTTCTAAGAATTATACCTCTGGTACATGAATTTTAAGAAATGCTGCGATAGGATCATGAGACAATCTTTCAAAAGAGTTCAAGAGAATAGCTATTTTGGAGTTCTTTGCTGCCTGCTGGTAATTGCAAATGATTGGTCTTTTTTTCTGCCTATAATTATTTTTGGCTTAGGTCACTGAATTCAGGTCTTTTTTGTCATTATTTTTTATTCATTTAGTATAGGAAATATATTTCCCAATTTGGCAGTTGAGACAAGCTGCTGACAGGCACTGTCATTTGGTTTACAACTTTGGTGATGGCACAAGGGAAAAATTCCTCATCCAGAGTAGCCAGATGGAATATTCAATGGTAGGAGAAACAGAGAAGACCAAATAAATTGAAGATTAATTTATTCCCTGATTGTTTTAGTCTCAGTGAAGAAATGCCATGAGAGGTGTTAGCAGACATTTGACCTGGAAGAGCTATGTATAATCATTTCTCTCCTCTTGACACACAATAGCACAGTTGGCTATTCTTGGAGAAGGAAGAGAAGTTTCAGGGAAGCACAAAAAAAGAATAAATAAGCAAAGGAAAACAAAAAGAAAAACAATGTCAATAAACAACATTGTTTATACTGTAGAGAATACTAAGGTCTCTTCACCTATAGATAGGCTTTCTTATACACAGGACATTAAAACTGTTTACAAAACATTGTCAGATTATCTGATTTTATCTTCATAAAGATCTATGTGGGTTGAGTATATTTGCATTTTATAGAGAAATGGACTAAGGGTCAATATTTAAGTAATTTGATTCAAATCACAGAGTCAGATGATAGCAGGAGCAAAACAAAAGGAAAAAACAACCATGGCTCTTTTAGTCCATTAGATTGGAGAGTATTCTGGCTAATGGTTCATCTCTATAAAGTATAGCTTAATATATGAAATTGAGAATATAATAGCATCATAAAAGACCCCAAAAAGCGTTCCCTGGTATTTCCTGGACTTGTAGGTAAAGATGGCAATTTGAATACATTATCTACTTTTACTACCTATCAAAAATCCACTGGAATAGTAAACACATATTTTTAAGACACAAGCCCATAAAGATATGGAGAACATGAGATGAAATAAAAGTAAAACTCTGGAAGCTGAAAATCAGAAGGAAAAGAAATAAATGTTTTCACAGACTGAAGAAAACTGAATTCTTACCTGAAAGAAATAGAACCTGGATAGCCAAAAAATCCAGAAATTGGCAGTATCAGGTATCTCCGAAAATGAGGGTAAAGGGCTTACAAAGGAAATTATCTGAAAATCCACTAGGCCCTGAATCTTTTACCCACTCTGAATAGCCCAAACTCTAGCAATGTTTTGCACCAAGAAAGAATCTCACCAGCCCTAGAGGATATAAACATCAGAGTTCCCCATCCAAAAGGCTTAATCAGAGCAGACTGCAAGGGAACTCTCAACTGACAAGCTTCACTCATGTTCTCATACTTTCAATTAGCTTTATAGTCCCCTTTTCTTGAACAGAGCAGAAAGCCATGACACATCTAAGAAAAGATTCCAATATAAAAGATTCAGGAGGAGCAAGAGAGAGGGTGGGAAGTAAAGAGAGAGAGAGAGAGAGTGAGAGAGAGAGGGCAAGAGAGAAAGAGAGAGAGAGAAAGAGAGACAGAGACACATAGAGAGAGAGAGAGAGAGAGTGAGAGTGATCTTTCAAGGTGTCAGAAAGGAAAAATGGGATTCAAATTGGTTTATCCTCAATGCTACAAGCTAGATTATGATGGTGGAATTCTTTTTAAATTCTGAAGGAAAATGTTTTTCAACCTAGAATTCATTACCAAAGCAAACTAAGATTTAAGACTGAATTTTCCTTCAACATGTTTTCAAACATCCAAAGTTTGAGAAAGTTTTTCATTTATATTCTATGAGAATTATATAGGAAACTTGAGAAACATCAGAAACAGGATATAAAACACAAAGAGGAGGTGAAAATAATCTCCAAAATTATTATGAAGGAAATCTTCAGGTTGAAAGAGCTATACCAAGCAAAGAGGTAACCAATTCAGATACCTGCAGGTAAGAAGAGTAAAAAGAGAGATGTCTTAGTTTGCCAGATCTGCTATGACAAATACACAAACTAGTTGGTTTAAACAACAGGAATTTATTGTCTCACAGTTTTGTAGGTGGGTGGTCCAACCTCAAGGTATTGCCAGGCCATGCTTTCTCCCAGAATGTGTTGTATTTTAGTAGTGGTTTACCACAATCCTTGGCATCCTTGTAAATGCATCTTTGCATCTCTTACATAGCAATCTCTCTTTCCTTCTTTGGGTTATGCTCTGGTTTTCCACTACTGTCTAATTTTCTTTGCTAATAAAGACTTCAGTAATATTGGATTAAGGCCCACCCTGATTCAGTTTAGTCTCACCTTAACTAATAACATTTTCAAAGGTCCTATTTACAAATGGATTCACACCCATTTAATGGGGGTTAGGATTTGAAATGTTTCTTTTTTGAGAAGGCATGATTCAATCCTCTACAAGAAACTTCTTTAGGAAGATGAAATTTATGCCTGAATGTGAACAAATACATTCAGAGGCATTCTAGACAGTTAATGAAAAAAAATCCAAGGTTAGATTAATAATGGAAAAATGGAAAATTAAGCAAATAAACAAAAGAAGGCAAATATTAAACTTGCGTAAGAGATGAAAAGTAATCAAAATTTTCTACATGCCTTAGCTGTGATTAGGGAATATAGTCATAATATATGAGTAGTAAATACATTAGCACAGTTTTGGGATGACAGGGGATAAGAAGAAGTAGGGGAAGGAAAGAATTATATACTTATCTTCCACAACAAGAAATGAATAGCTGGAGGAAAAAATTTTAAAGTACCAATGAAAGCATGTTATTTAGAGACAATCAGGAGGCACAGGGGTAAATGTGGAAACTAGTAGACTTTGTCTCTCCAGCTGTGTTTGGAGAAAGGGAGCCCACTCACCCCGCATAGCCAAAGGGGCAACATAGCATAGTTGCTGAAAAGCAAATGCACCAAAATCTAACAACCCTGGATTCTAATCCTGACTTCACCATTGGTTAGATGTGATATCACAAACAAATTTCTTAAATTCTTCAAGCTGCAGTTGTCTCATTTATAAAATAAAGAAAAAATTATTTAAAACATTATCATGCACATAGTTGTCACATATATTCAGGAATGAATGTTAGTAACGAATGCATGGGGGAGCAGACTTGGACCAATGGACAGGGCATCCGCCTACCACATGGGAGGCTCGCGGTTCAAACCCCAGGCCTCCTTGACCCATGTGGAGCTGGCCCATGTGCAGTGCTGATGCGCGCAAAGAGCACCGTGCCACGCAGGGTTGTCCCCCGCGTAGGGGAGCCCCACGCGCAAGGAGTGTGCCCCGTAAGGAGAACCACCCAGCGTGAAAGAAAGTGCAGCCTGCCCAAGAATGGCGCCGCACACGCAGAGAGCTTACACAACAACAAGATGATGCAACAAAAAGAAACACAGATTCCCAGTGCCGCTGATAAGGAAAGAAGCGGTCACAGAGGAATACACAGTGAATGGACACAGAGAGCAGACAACTGGGGGGGGGAGGGAAGGAGAGAAATAAATAAAAAATAAATCTTTAAAAAAAAAGAGTGCATGGGGAAGTGGATGTGGCTCAAGTGATTGGGCTCCCTCCTACCACGTGGAGGGGAAGGGGTCCATGGTTCAGTTCCCAGTGCCTCCTAAAGAAGACAGTGAGCTGGCGCAAAGGGTAGGCATGGTGGGCTGATGTAACAAGATAATATAACAACAGACACAAAAAGAAAAACACAATGGGAGACACAACAAAGCAGGGAGCAGATATTCCCAGTGTCTTCTAAAGAAGACAAATAGGATGGCAAGTTGGTATGATGGGTAGGTACAGTGAGCTGATACAACAAGATGATGCAACAAGAGACACAAAAGGAAAAAACATAATGAGAGACCCAACAAAGCAGGGAATAGATGTGGCTTAAGCAATTAGTTGCCTCCCTCCCACATGAGAGGTCCCAGGTTCCATTCCCAGTGCCTCCTAAAGAAACAAAAGAAGACAAACAGACACAGCAAGTGCAAACAACAACGGGCTGAGGAGAGATAAATAAATAAATCTCAAAAAACAAAAAATGCATGCAATGTATTTATCCAGACATATAATACTCAATAAAAATTAGTTTTGTGCTTAAAATTGGCTTATTTATAGACATGTTCTAAATCTAAGTCTTCCTACTACATCATCAAGATTTAGAAAGGGAAAATCAGTTATTACACTGATCTTAGTCTTAGAAAATTTGGAGGCATATTTAACCTCTGATTTTTCTGGCCAAGCCCTCACAACAATCAATTACAATCTTCCATCAATTCTACCTCTAGGTTATCTCCCACAATATCTCCTCCTTTTTCTAACTAACTTTATTTTCTCCTCTCCTTCTCTAGCTAAAACTTCCTAAGTAATTTCAATGCCTCCTATCTCTTTCCCATTATGGCAGGTTGAAGCTTTTGTGGACCCCAGAAAATACTTTTCTTGAAGCTAATCCATTCCTTTGTGTGTAAACCTATTGCATATGGGAATTTTTGATTAAATCACTTCAGTGGTCATAGAGTCTATGACCTGAAATGAGTAAAAGATTTTTTTACTGGAGTCCTTTATAAATGGAGGAATAAAAAGCCACAGATGCAGAAAAAAGCTGAGAGAGAGAGAAAGGAACCTGGAAGCTGAGAGAGAAGACCCTGGGAATCAAAAACTGAAATCAATGGTACTCAGAAGCTAAGATGAAGCCACTTTAGCCACAGGCTGAAAGCAACAAGGCCCAGAGGAGAGGGGAAAGACAAGTGGATGCTGCCATGTGCCTGACTGCCCACAGCAACAGTTCAGGAAGAAAAGATCTCCTGATGATGTCTTGATTGGGATATTTTCATGGCCTCAGAACTGTAAGCTTTTAATATAATAAATCCTCATTGCAAAAGCCAACCCACTTCTGGTATATTGCTCTGTATTAGTCAGCCAATGGGGTACTGATGCAAAATACCAGAAATCTGATGGCTTTAATAAATGATATTTATTTGGGGTAGAAGCTTACAATCACAAGGCCTAAAGAGTCCAATTCAAGGTACCATAAGAGGTACTTTTTCACCCAAAGTCATTGGCCATGTGTTGGAGCAAGATGGTGGGCAAAGTCTGTAAGGGTTTAGGGTTCTTTCTTCTTCTTCTTGAGGCTCTGTGGTCACAGGTCCTTCTAATCTCATCAATGGGCTGGTATAAACCTCGTCTCTCTCCCCAGTGTTCAATTCTCTCTGCGCTCAGGGGCAGCTTTAGGATATTAAGCTCATCTCTCTTGCCAGGGCCTCTGCTGTGACTACAGAGCTGTCTCTATTCCTCTGTGCTCTTCTCCTGTGTGTTTACGTCCCAGGCTCCAGCTCAAAACTCTCACTGACCTTCTCTGCAGTGGGCGGGGACTCAATATCCTTGGTGGGCAGGAACTCAACATCCTACTGACATGTCCCAATCAAAGCCTTAACCATTATTTAATCAAGTAAAAGTGAAACCTCTGAATCCAATATAATCTAATATGCCCAGAGGAAAAGACAAGTTCACAAACATATCTAATATCTTTTTTTTGGAATTCATAAACAATATCAAACTGCTACCTACTCCTAGCAGCTTTAGCAAACTGTAACACCTTTCAAATACGTTCTTCACTTTGCTAGAGTTCCATTTCTAAAAACACAAATCTACTGAGGTCATTTCCCCACTCATACTTTCTAAGCTCCTCATTACTTGTAATAGATAGCCCAACCTTCTTATAGCATGACCACTAAGCCACCTCACAATCTATCTAAATTTCCTAATTTTCTCCATCTTTCTAAATTTTCTCCTGATATTCCCTAACTCTCCTCTTCCCAGCCAGCTTTCCTTCCCTGTCTTGACCAAGCACATTCCATTCCCCATTCCCTACATAGGTCAAATTTTCCTCACTTCTGGAACTTTGCACATGCTTTTTTTTCTGCCTCAAATGCTTTTCCTTCTTTGGCTTTTTCACCTGGAAAATATGCTATAAATTAATTTCTTATTGGTCTTCCCAACTAAACTATAGATTTCTTGAAGTTTGCACTATCTTACTTCTATGTAGCCTGACCAGCACTAACACAGGGTCTGGCCTGTAGTAGGTATCTTTGTCTGTCATAGGGATGCCAATGCAAAGTATCAGAAATGTGCTGGCTTTCATAATGGGAAAGTTATTAGGATAAAAGCTTACAGTTCCAAGGCCATGAAATGTCCAAATCAAGGTACATCAGACAAGATTTCTTACCAAAGTCAGCTTCTCATGATCCTGGTGTGTTGCCACATGGTAAAGCAAGATGGCAGGTGATCACCCTCCAGAATCCACTGCTTGGGCAACCAGGCACATGGCTTGTCTCTTTCTGGGCCTCTTCTCTGTCTCTTGCAGCTCCTCTGCCTTTCTTCAGCTGTAGGCAAACCTGGAGTCCTTTCTCACATGACAGGATAAAAAAATGTCGTCTTCCTTTCTCTCTGTGCCTCACTCTCTGTGTCTCTCTTTATATTAGACCTAGCAAGAGGGTGGAGACTCAACCTGAGTTACTCTTCACTGACACAGACCAATCAAAAACAATCTTATACCCACTGGAATGAATTAGTTCAAAAACATAATCTTTGTCTTTGTGGATTCATAAAAGTACTTCATATTGTCACAGTAAGTGCTAAATAATTGCTTGTTGGCTAAATAAAAGACAAAGTCTTATAATAGCCATTCCCACCTTAGGGCTCTGGCTTATAAATTCATACCTCTCTGTCAATAACTAAAGGTGATTGATTATTTGTGTCACAAAAATCATATTCTTTTTCACACAAAGTTATATTTATAGCTTGCTTTATTTACTATTCAAATTTTTTGTTAAATATAGAGAAATCTAATTTACTTACTGCTCTATAAATGGAGAAAAGCTTCTGTATCTTATTTCTATCTCATATAAAAAAATTCAGCTGGTAGAAATAATGCCCATTTTCACAACCATAAAACATGATTTTAGGGCAATTTTTTTCTTTAAATTTTTTTCTGGGCTATCTTCTACCCACCCTACTTCCTGGAAAACCCATGTTAACAACAGGATATAGGTATCAATAACTAAATACCTCTATATACTATATCTGTAAATATTGAAAGATAGCCTACATATATGCATAAAATCTTCTTTACATGTTTTCTACATTTTGCTTTTCTTACTCAATAAAACTTTATGGAAAGTCCTCTAAGTCATCTGGTATTATATTAATTTACGTTACATTACTTACATAATATTCCATTCTCAACTAAAATTTCCATAAAATCTTCACCACCCTCTCATTTAAGTTACCTCTGGCCAGTTTAGAAAACTTTGCTTACTAAACAAATAAAAGGAAATCTATGATTCAAAATGGTTGGCAACTTGAGTTATTTGTCAGAATTGAGTAGAAGAGATAAACAAAATCTTAGCTGAATATAATCAACTCTGAAAGTCAGGTCAATGATTTCTATATATATGTTGCTAGAAATACTCTTAAACTGTCTTAGGAATTTGCATTTTGGTTCATTTATATTCACCACAACAAAAACAGTACTGAAATTTATAAAGTACCTTCAAGCATTTCATTTGCTTGAATGATTTACAGTAAATTTGCTTATTCCAGCATAAAGAATAGTCTTGCTATATGCCAGTAAAATAAATTAATCAAGCAATTTAAAATTGAATTTTCATACCACAAGCATGTTTTGTTTTTCACATATCCAAAATAAGTGCATCCATCATCATTTAAAACCATTAATGTGATTTGTGCTTTGCAGGAACTAACAACAAATTAAAAACCAAACACTCTGCATTAGTAGCAAAAGAAATAGCCTACACTTTTTGAGAAATGAGTATGATTTTTCCTTCACTGTTACTAAATCATATGAAATCTGGGAGCAAATGAAGCCTAATTCAATCCTGTAATTGGTTTAAAGGCTGTAACACTTCAGGACAATGCAAATGGCTTCTTACATTAAAAATATATTAAACACTCCACAATTTAGATGAAAAGGCATAGAACTGCTCTAGAATTTTAAAATACATTTCTGTGAAAAATTACCTCTGAGTTGTACAAGACCTTGAGGCTATGGTGATGTACAGTTTCATTTGTGCTGTAAATGTTGGTAGTCTTCCCCAGTCTTTTCAGAACTGAGAAAGACAGCAATCGTTCAAAAATATTTAAAGTGAGTGATCAATCATAAGTTGTGTCATAGGCATATGAAGTGACATAGATGGGAAAACTGAAAAACTGAGTGGCTTTGTGGAGGAGGTGCAATCAAACCTTGATTAATTCTGCTAATGGAAAAGAGTGGTGTGGATAACAAACATTATTAAATGCCAGCTGAAAACCCAAGCTTGGGTTTGATATCTTAGACTATGAAACACACTTTTCTCCCATAGGACTATGTTATCAGCAGCGGTGGATCTGTAATTTAACCCAAATACTATCTCCTAAAGAATAATGCTTTACAGCATTAAGGAAGTTAGAGTAACAAATTTGACAAGAGGAAATACATTCCTTCTAGAATAAGGGAAATATTTCTATATTTAACCACAATTTAACCTTAAGATAGATGGATCAAAAACTGAAAAGGTGAAAACTTTATCAATGGAAAATTAAAATTCGGCTAAAGTGTCCCACAATCATTAAGAATAGATGAGCCTGATAAAACAGAATAAACCAATCAAGGAATTTCTAGTCACCCTTGCAACCTGGATGTTCATTCAAGTTTTCAACAAATAGTGCTCAGCAGGTATTAAGCCTTAGGCAGCATGATAGGTTTTGAGGATGAATTGGTTAACAAAACAAACACGGTTACTGCTTTCATGGAGTAAAGCACAAAGCAATGCTTAACACATTGTAAGTACTCAAAATAGTATACCTAATTTTTCTTCTACACTTTCTTTTAGCTTGTTACTCTTCTGTTAAATAAGAATAATATATACCTGATATCATTACTGAGAAGATTAAGAGTTGTAATATATAAAACTGTTCATTGATTCTGAAATCTCTCTAGGCTGAGTAGCCAGCTGGTAAAATACCAGCTTATATTTAAAAAGAAGGGGAGGGTGGTGGAAGAGGGGGGAGCATAAGCATTCAGGGCAACATGAGAGGTGCTATTTCTTCCATAATGAAAAGTGTAAATAAGAAATGAAATCATATCTGGTTCAAAACCCATAGGGAAAGTAGGAGTTAAGGAGTTTAATTGATAGTTGTCAATATTTAAGAAAATTTAAGAAGTAAAGGACATCATATTCTCAAGGAGATTGTTCTAAATTTAGGGTCAACATAGTAGAAAAGTCCAAAAAAAGGGCTAAAAAAATTAAAAGTTAAAAATGATACTCGATTACACCAAGTAAACTTTGGGAAATGAAGAAATAGGTAGGAAAATGGCTAGCCAACAAATCAGAGATTACATATAAATATTTTTATTGGATCCCTTATTAATTCATATTTAATGGTCAGTTTGTTTGTGAAGACAAAGATGATTTTTGAAAATCTACATGAAACAAGTATTCATGCCTCTCAAATTCCATTCAGATGATTTTCTATTTCTTGTTTGAGGCCATGTATATGAAACCAAATTTCCCAGATTCCTACTTCAGCATACAAACTGGTTATAGTCTAAAATGTTATACTACTCAAATGAAATTAACACATATATTTGTTATATTTATTTGGAAGAAAAACAGGATAGAGAAAGCAAATGTTTCTTTAACCTCCTTTCTTAAGTTCAACTGGGATAAAGAACATGCATGAATAGCCACGCATATTCTGAAAAAGTAAATGCAGAAGGACAAACTCACCCTGATACTTAGACATACTAATAAATTACACTAATTAGTTTGGGACTGAAGAAGAAATATAAAGATTAATAGGATAGAAAAAAGGAATTCAAAAATCGAGCCAAACACATTTGATAATGACTATTTCAAATTAGTAATAAAAAGAAGAGATTAGTCAATAAATGGTATTGGGGTAACTGAATAACCAATTAGGAAGAAAACAAAACCAGATCCCTACCTGATTTGTAGCAATAAAATAATTTCCAGGAAGATCTAAGACTTAACACTTAAAAAAATAAAGACATGAATATTCTAAAAGAAATAATTGGTAAATCCATTTAAAATCTTAGATTGGGAGAAGCCTTTCAAAGCAAGATAATTCAGAAGTCATATGACTACTTAAAAATATTGTTCATAAGAAATTATAGTTAAACCTGGGTAAAATACTTGTAATACATATGAGAAAAGAATAATTTCTTTGACATGTATAGAAGTGAAGCAAATCAAGAAAAAGACAAGAAATCTAATTTTTTAAAAGGCAGAGGATGATTCTAAAATACAAAATCATAGAAAACTGAACATAACACATATTTTTAATAATAGTTATAAACCATTGGCATGATTGGTTGTGGCTTAATTTTTGTTGGATCTTTTCTGAATCATCTAAATGCTCTACCAAAGGGTTTGTCAACTTTGATTGAATTGACATTTTCTAGTGGAAAAATCTTTGCTGTAGGAGGCTCTCTGGTGCATCGAGGGCTTTTACATCAGCCTCCCTGGCCTTTATACATGAGATGCCAATAACCCCTCATGATTTTCCCAATTGTGTCACCAAAAACTGTCTCCAGACCTTGTCAAATGTCCTCTGGGTTCAAAATCCTCTGAAAAGCACAGCTCTATAGTGAATGATAATTGTTAATTTTTTTATTAGAACAGTTGTAGGTTTACAGGAGTTCCAACTGAAATAGAATTTAATATATGTAGAAAGTTAAACAGATATAAAGATAAAAGAGATAAGATAGATGCATAGATGGATAAGGTGACTAGACAAAGTTAAATACTGAATAGCGCATACTGTGTATAATGTTTTTTATTTGTATAATATAGCCATTTTCCCATGGCATTAAAAGTTTTTTCCAAAAGCATCCAATAAATACTGCATAAGTTTATTCTATGGGCATCCAGGGTCCTTTTGGAAATTTAGGTTCAGATTTTTTAAAATAAATAATACTATAATAATCACCTTTTAACATATAACTTCATGGGTATATGTTAGTGGGTTTTTTTAGAATTAATGCCTAGAAAAGGAATTGTGGCATCAAATGTATTTCAGGTTTATGACTTTTCATTATGAATTATTATGGAAGGTTGAGTTATGTATCCCAACAAACACATTCTTCATCTCAATTCATGTCCTGGTGGTTGTGAAACCAATGTAAATAGAACCTTCTGAAGATGGTATAGTTAGTGAAGTTGTGGCTAATTGAAAAAGGGTGGGCCTTAATCTAGATTACTGGAGGCCCTAAAAAAGAGAACTTGGATGTCACAAAAGCTATAGAAAGGAGGGGACATCACCATGAGATGGGAGGCAGAAGTAAATCAAGGAACTCCAAGGATTGACAGCAGTCATCAACAGAACCCAGAATGCTACAGACTTTGGGGAGAAAGCATTTCCATGCTGATGCCTTGATTTCTAGAATAAGCAAATACATGGAGTCAGAAACTAGATTGCAGGTTACCAGGCACAAGGGTGGGGACAGAGAATAAGGAGTTAATACTTATATTTTATAGTGTTTCTATTTAGTGTGATAGAAAAGTTTTGGTAATGGATGGTGATGATGGTAACACAACATTATGAATTAATTAACAGCACAAAATTATATATTTGAATGTGGTTAAAAGGGGGAAATTTTAGGTTGTATATAGTGTTACTAGAATAAATGTTTAAAAACCTCTAGGACTGTACAACACAAACAGGAACCCTAATGTAAACCATGAACCATAGTTCATAGTACAATTATAACAATATCCTTTGATCAGTTGTAACAAACTGATTAGCAAAGTGTTAATAATGAGGAAAGGAGACAATATATGGGACCTGTATTTTCTGCACAATTTTTCTATAAAACTACAACTTCTTTAATAAAAAAGAGATAAAAAATAAGCAGAGGGTATGAAGACAATTTATAGAAAAATAAAAACAAATGCTCAGGAAACAGATGTGACTCAAGCAGTTGGGCTCCCATTTACCATATAGGAGGTCCAGGGTTCAATACCCAGGGCCTCCTGGTGAAGGCAAGCTGGCCCATGTGGAGTGCCAGCCCATGTGGGAGTGCCAGCTGACACAGAAAGCTGGCACAGTAAGATGATGCAACAACAGACATGGAGGACAGACAATAAGAGACATAGGAGAACAGGAAGCTGAGCTGGTGAAAGAGAATGATCGCCTCTCTCCCATTCTGGAAGGTCCCAGGATTGGTTCCCAGAGCCACCTAATGAGAATACAAGCAAACACAGAAGAACACACAGTGAATGGACACAGAAAGCAGACATTGGGGGGGGGGGGGTAAATAAATAAATCTTTAAAAAAACAAATGCTCAATAAGCATGGTAAAAGATTCATAATTCATAATTAAAGACATGCAAATCAAAACAAAATACTCATTTTTACCCATCAGATTGGCATAATTGAAGGGTTTAATAATCACGTGCTGATACTGTTGGTAGAGCGTACCTTTGCACAACATTCTGGAGGCAGTTTGACAATGTCTTCTAAAATTCATAATGTACCCAATTCAAATTGTACCCTTTGACCTAGCAATTTATATTGCAATGAATTTACCTACAGACACACTTGCAAAAGTCAATCAAAATAAATGTACAGGGTATTTTTGTAGTATAATTTCTAATAGCTAAAAAGGGAAACAACAGATATTTTCAGAATTACAGTACTTATATAAAAATACATGACATATTCAAACTATAGAATACTATGTTGCCCTTGACAACAGGAAGGAGATTTGTATTTCCTAAAAGATCTCCAGGCCAATAAGTTACAAAAGCAAGTGCAGAATAATATGCAAAGTATGATCCTTCTCCATGAAGGAAAATGGAAATGTTTTTACTTGCTGGTGTTTTAGTTTCCTAGCTGCTAAAATAAAAACCACACACTAGGCAGACCAACAACAGTTTCAGAGGTAAGAAAGCCTTCCTTGATGGTTGGTACCTTCTTGCTGGCTGGCAGTCTTTAGGGTTCCTTGGCTTTTCCATCACATGGAGACATTTTCTCCTTTCTTTTCCAGGTCTGTTCACAACCAGCTTTTGGGTGCTCCTTATAGCTTCTCCTTCTGAGTCCAATTTCCTATGCTTATAAGGACTGCAGCCATATTGTTAATGTTAAACATTTAAATATTAACATTTAAAAGTTAAAGTCCACCCTCATTCAGTTTGGGCACACCCTAACTAATAACATCTTCAAAGATCCTATTAACAACTGGGCTCACACCACAGAACCAGAGGATGGGATCTGAACATTTGTTTTCTGGGGACATGACTAATCCCTAACAGCTGGTATATGCATAATTTCTTTTCTGGAAGGAAACAGGAAACTATTAATGGTAGGTACCTGTGGGATGAGGAAATGGAGCTCATTTAGAATTTTTCTATACTTTTTGAATACTCTTACTATGAGCATGTCAGACTTTATTTTTTATGCCATTAAATTATTGGTCATTTTTTATAATATACTTTGCAGTCTCTTTAAAATAAATGATTAATGTTATTTAAAGTTTTTAAACATTTAATTCAGTTTGTTACTTTGAGACTGTTATGTTTATGCTGTAGAATAAATCAAATGGCATTTTATGTAGGTTTTATTAAAAAGTGGGAATTTTTTGGTATGGGAGAGAGGAGACATAAATCTTTAGGAAACAAATAAAATCCCTATTTTTTTCCTGATTTTGCCACCAAACCATTTCAATATCCAGATTAGGGATGTCTAAATACACATTCTCCTACTTAATAGAATCCAGGCTTTTTGGAAAAAAAAAAAAACAGGTCCCAGCATGGGACAGGAAAATACAAGATAAGCCTGGTACATCTTGCCATATCAGAAAGCAAAAAAGCAATCAAAGACTCCTAGAGCCAAAGTTCTCAAGAGTCAATTTGAAAATGGTTTCATGGCCAAAGATGGGAGAAATTTAGACATCAGTGCAAAGAATTAATGTAAGAATTAAAATGTATCTAATATATTTAAATCCATACATTTACAGTGAAACTTAAAAAACAGAACTTTTTGTTTCCTTTTGGAGGATATTAAGGGATCCAATTTATTATTTTGAAAACTGGAAAATAAAGGAAAATAAGCATTTGATCCCCCTTTCCTATTTGTTATGGACTGAATCATGTTCCCCACAAAGACATATTCAATTCCTAACACCTGGTCCTGTGGATGTGAACTCGTTTGAAAACAGGATCTTTGAAGATCCTATTAAGATGAGGCTAAACTGAACTGTGGGCTTAATCCAATATGACTGTAGTCCTTATAAAGCAAAGGAAATTTGGTGATGGTAGGAGTGAGGAGGAAACAGAAGGATGACCATGTGCTGGAGGCCAAGATTGAGTTATGGATCTCTGGCAAGCCACCACCAGAATGCTACAGGCTATGGAGAAACCATGGCCTGTGAACACCTTGATTTTGGACTTCTAGTTTCCAATAAGAACTTGTTGTTTTATCCAACCAATCTCTGTTATTTGTTATAGTAGCCCTGGTAAAATAAAACATAATTCAAACTGCATCTTAGAAAAATCCAATAATTAGTGAAGAGAAATTTTTCTTTCTAGAAGGACTCTAGTTAAAAAAAATGAAGAAGAAATGATAGGATTAGAATATCACCATTCTGCTACTCTTAATGAAATAATGGATCTAGGCAAAAATTGCTGATCTTATCTAACATCATAGAAAGAAAGACAAGCAATATTTTGTGCCTCTTGTTGAAACTACACAAGACAATATATAAATATTCTTGAAAAAAAATTACAAATCAGACCTGAATTTCATCAGTCCTAAATTTAACTACAATCTCTAGGAAATGCAAGGGTATAGGAACATGTTAAATAACAGTATGAAAATGAAATCAGTAAAATCAGACTGTGGTAAACTCTACAGAGAGGAAAAAAAAAAAAAAAAAACCAACAGTTTCTCCAACAAATAAATTGTAATGAAAATAAAGAGACAACGAGACTTAAACAATACATTCACTCTGTTGTTACCAAAGTTGTGTCACCCCAAGCTGTACTATGTAAATTTGTAGTGCTCTCCCATCATATACTGTGATGTTGCCATATGACTTGTTTTGAACAAAAGAATGAACTAGAAGTCAGTAAGCATGTGGGATGATGAGAGGCATGCGGAGCAAAGCCAAATCATCCCAGTCACCCCAGGCAAGAGACCAGACTACACAACAACAGCTGAGCAAACCCAAATATGTGAAAGAGCCCAGAGCAAAGCTGATCCCATATACATTAATAATAAGTTATTATTGTTTTTTACTTCCAAAGTATTGTGGGTTTTGTTATGCAGGATTATTGCAGCAATAGATAATTGATAAATTCAACCAAATGCAATTTTGGGAACTTATATTTTGATTTGAACTAAATGTCAAAAAAAAAAGTGAGTCAGTTGGGGAACTTTAAATATTGATGGGATTTTGCTGATATTATGGAAATAGTGTCCTTTTTTTTTCATGCTGACATAATGGAATTACAGTTCACTTCTTTTAGTAGATAATGTCACTGCAAATATGTATTTAAAAAGAGCCCTTATCTTTCAGAAGTACATACTGAAAATTTTATAGATAGAATATGATGCCTGGAAGTTGATTAAAAAAATATTTTGTGGAAGGGGGAGTGTGATAAGGATAGGGATACTAATAAGACAAGTTTGGGATGAGTTGATAATCTTTGAAGATGAGTAATGACTACAAGGGGCTTCATTATGTTAGACTCTCTATTTTGAAAGTTCCCATAATTGAGTAGACATAATTGGAAAAAGACAACAGGCTTACACCAACAGTAAACAACAACAAAACAAAAGCAACTAGCAGGAGTAAAACCAAATCAGTTGAACAACAACTGTTTTCTATGAAATATACCATTTATTCATTCAAAAAAAAAGTCTATGTGCTACTATTTTTCAATCACTGAGGATATAGGAATGTACTAAGTAGATACAAATACTGGCCATCCAGGAACTTACATTTTCATGGGGAGACAGACAATAAATAATTAAAATACTTCATATATCAAATAATGATAATTGGTATGGAGAAAAATAAAGTAAGAAAATGGGGTAAGTTATACTGGGAGCGGGAGGAAGGCAAGTTGCAGTTTTAAAAAGGGTGACCAGGAAGAGGCTGGCTAGTAATTCAGTATTTGTGCACAGACTCAAAATAGGTAAGAGTCATGGTAGAAAATAAATGCCTGGGTGTTTGTATAATTTTCCTCACAGAAGCATAATAAAGTTTTCATTGCTTGGGAAAAAATTAACCAGGCTCGGCTTCTCATACTACAACTGCAAGACAGCCTTCAGGGATTGTCGCATTTCAGTTTGACAACTTAAGCTTGTTTGTTTTTACTTGCTTCACTCTCAAAGAATGAACATTTACTAGCCATATTTCAAATTTCCCAGAATCCCCTGTTGTAGCTCTTTATATACTATATTCACTGATGTAGTTTTTTTAAACCATTTACTTTTTTAAAATATATTTTTATTACAGAAGTTGTGAACTTACAAAACAATTGTGCACGTGTGGAATTCCCACACAACACTCCTCCACTAACACACTACATTGTTATGGAACATTTCACGCATTTGCTTCTTGACATATATATATATACTTTTTTATTTTTTTAAAGAAACTTAGATTACATAAATGTTACACAAAAAATATAGGGATTCCTATGCCCTGCTCCCTAGCCCACCCACATTTTTCCATGTTAACGACATCCTTCATTAGTGTGGTACATTTGTCACAATTGATGAACACATCTTAGAGCTTTGCCACTAAGTATGGATTAGTTTACATTGTAGTTTACACTCCCACATATTTTTGCAACTTATGATATGATATACAATGGCCTGTATCTGTCATTGAAATGGAATTCAGGATAATTCCCAAGTTCCAGAAATGCACCCGAATTACACCTATTTTTCCCTCTCCCTCCCCTCAGAACCTCCAGTGGCCACTGCCTCCACATCCATGATAAAAGTTCTTACATCATGAGAATCATAAGTCTACAGTAGAATAACTAAATCTACTCTAGTCCATCATCCATTCCTCAATCCTGAAGATTCTGGGATAGTGATGCCCTTTCTACCTCTAATTGAGAAGGGGCTTAGGGTCCATGGAGCAAATGAATAGGACTTTCTTGCTTGCAGTTGCAAACACTCTCTGTTCCTTGAGATGGTCATTGTCAGTCATCTTCTCCTTGTTAGTCATCCTGGGTGAATCCCCTCAACTGGAGAGTAGATGTAAGTCTATTGAGATTTAGGGCCCAACTGGCACAAGCACAATGCAAAGATTTAAGTCTCTTGGACATACAACTATCAACTCTAGTACTAAGTATAGGTTCAAACAGAGGGGTAGCAGAGTATATGTAGGAAAAACAGAACTAAGTCGAACTCTATCACACTGGGAAGTATAAATTCCAAAGTAGGGTCCACTGGCAGGGTGCCAAACTCCTGAGCTGTCTACCCTGCCTATTATTTCTTAGTGTGAAATAATGAAAAATACAAAAATTTAAAAATATACATAAAATTAAAATTTTTTAACATTGTCTTTCATCACTGTAAGACCTATTGCCTTATATGTATAGTGACATTTGTTTGCATTTATTTGCCCAGAGTCTAATTTTTTTCATTTTGTTCAAAGAAGCTTTAGGTAGAAAAGTCATGAACAGAATATAGGTGATTCTCACTGTTCTACTAAATAAAATGCTTTGTTAATGCTTCTCTCTATATATATGTATATAGATTGATATGATGACTTAATTAACTGGAGCATAAGAAAGCAATATACAGACATATATTTATTTTATTAAACTTCCGTTAAAAATTGGGAGAATATGAAATAAGCAAAGGATTATCTACAAACAGGGGTCCAACTGCTGCATCATAATCCTTCATGATATACATATGTATACTTAAAAGCTCACCAAACCTGGGGACACAGTAACATACCTGGCCCACCTCCAGCCAGAGTTCCAATTGGATGCAATATAAAAATATATATATATATATATATATATATATATATATATATAGTTAGTGAAACTTTGTTAATTGAAAGAACACAAAATAAGTGAAGGATTGTCTATAACCAGGAGTCCAACTGCTATATCCCTAACAATATGCATATACACATTCACAAGCTCATAAACTGGGGAACACATCAACATACCTGGCCCACCTCCAGCCAGATGGCTGGATGCAATATAAATATATATATGCATTTCTAGTTTAATAAGTCTATACTAACAGAGTGAGAAACAAGAATAACATAACCAGTCAAAAGATTAAATCAATATTGAACAGTCACAAAATGACAGGAAAATAGAACAGTCTTACATACAAACTTACCAACATCTAGCTCACAGCTAGGAAGCCCGGAAATCAGCAGCCAATTGCAGAGTCTTGATTGAAAGCAACACCTGTGCAGAGCACCCTCTCCCAGGGTGGGACTTCAACTGGCTTGACCAGGGACTGTCCCTTTTATTGAGTTTATAACCAATGAACCCGATACTATAGATGCCAAATTGCAAGTACTGCATCAATTCCCAAGGAAGTGGCCAGACTTTCCAGGCAGGACCACAAAACTCCCAGGTACACACCCCATTTGTTCTTATTTGTTACAAAACAAGCCCAGTGGGTCTGCTGTTCTAGTTCTCATCATTCCTCCTGAAATATGAAAAGTGCTGAACAGTAAGGCATTGGTTTGCTGATTAACAAAGTTTCTTGCATGATGTTTCAGTTTTAGGTTTGAACAATACTCACTAAATTTTTCCCAATACACCCATATACCCAATGTTCTCTACCCTTCCCCCTTCCCCTATTAGTAACATTTTACATGTGGATGGTACATTATTTATAATTCATGTACAAATATCGAACCATTGCTACTAACCATAATTTACATGGTTTACATTGTAGTTTACATTTTAGACCATACACGTTTACAGATTTTGATGGTTTGATGTGGTTTTGACATGGTTTGTATCCCTCCTTGCAAGATCATGTAGAACAATTCCATCACCCCAAAAATGTCCTGTGTTCCATCTATTCTATTATTCCCTCCCTCTCCCCTCAGGAGATTAAAACATTATAGTTTTAATCACATAACTGCAAATGCCCAGGGTTCATCTGCTCCTTCCCACAACCCTCCCCCCAATTCCATGAACAGTATAACCCACCCTTCCCACCCTACTCCCATACAGACCAGTACTGCCTAACCCAAAAGCATCACTGCACTTCTGTCACACCCATACAATGAACAACTACACCCTTCCGCCTTAGCATGGTTTTGCCCAGATGGCCATTGACTCATAACCTTCTCTCTTTCTGTCTCCTGTAAATCTATTTTCTAGACTCTAGCTCTGTAAATCTGCTCAGTTTGCTTAAGTTCATATCAGTGAGGTCATGTAGTATTTGTCCTTGTGCCTGGCTTGCTTCATTCAACATAAGGTCTTCAAGATTCATCCACATTATCCTGTGTGCTGAAACTGCATTCCTTCTTACAACTCAGTAATATTCCATTGGATGTATATACTAGAGTTTGCTTATCCATTCATCTGTTGATAGATATTTGGATTGTTTCCAACTTTGGGAAATAATGCCGCTATGAACATTGCTGTGCATATATCTGTTCATGTCCTTGCTTTCAAGTCTTTGGGATATACACCCAGCAGTGGGATTGCTGGATCATATGACAGTTCTATAGTTAGCTTCCTGAGGAATGGCCAAACTGTCCTCCACAATGGCTGCAGCATTCTACAATCCCATCAGCAGTGGATAAGTGTTCCCATTTCTCCACATCCTCTCCAACACTTGCAGTTCTCGTTTGTTTTTTTTAAATACCCACCAGTCTAATGGGTTTAAGATAATATCTCATTTTAGTTTTGATTTGCATTTCCCTAACAGCTAGTGAGGTTAAGCATATTTTTATGTGCTTTTTAGCCATTTGTATTTCTTTTTTGGAAAAGTGTCTCTTCAAATCTCTAACCCACGGTTTATTTTCAAGGTGTAGGATTTCTTTATATATGCTGGGTATTAGGCCCCTATCAGATATAAGGTTACCAAATATTTTCTCACATTGAGTAGGCTGCCTTTTCACTTTCTTGACAAACTCCTTTGAGGTGCAAAGGTTTTAATACTGAGGAGGCCCCATTTATTGATTTTTTCTTTTGTTGCTTGTGCTTTGGGTGTAAAGTTCATGAAACCATTCCCTAATACAAGATCCTGTAGATGCTTCCCTACATTATCTTCTAGGAGCTTTATGGTCTTGGCTCTTATATTTATATCTTTGAGCATCTTGAGTTAATTTTTTTTAAAGATTTATTTTTTCCCCTTCTCCTCCCCTCCCCCCACCTTGCTGTTTTTGCTGCCTGTGTCCATTCACTGTGTGATCTTCGTACCTTTTTCTCTTTTTGCCTTCTCCTCATTTTTTCTCCTCTAGGATTCACCAGGATTCAATCCTGGGGACCTCTGATGTGAAGAGTGTTTAAGTTTCCCTGTCAGCTGAGCCACCTCAGTTCCTGGTTTCTGCTGTGCTTCACCTTGGCTCTCCCCTTCGTCACTCTTTTGTTGCACCATCATCTTGCTCTGTGACTCGCGCAGGCAGTGGCTCACACATGGGCACTTGGCTTGCTACGCTGGCACTCACATGGGCACTTGGCTCACCACACGGGCACTCATGCGGGCACTCGGCTCAACATGAGGGTACTGGTTCAGCCTGCAGGCATACTTTCTCTTCTTTTCCACCAGGAGGCCCCAGGGATCAAACCCGGGTCCTCCCATATGGTAGGCAGAAGTCCTATCATTTGAGTCACATCTGCTCTGCTTCCCTTGGGCTAATTTTTGTATAAGTTGTGAGGTGGTATTCCTCTCTCATTCTTTTGGATATGGATAGCCAGTTCTCTAAGCACCATTTGTTGAAAAGACCGTTCTCTCCCAGTTGAGTGAGCTTGGTGGCCTTGTCAATTATCAGGTGACTCTATATGTGGGGATCTATATTAGAACTCTCAATTCAGTTCCATTTATTGTCTACCTTTGTGCCAATACCATGCAGTTTTGACCACTGTAGCTTTGTAGTATGTTTTAAAGTCCGGCAGTGTGTTTCCTCTGATTTCTTTTTTTTTTTTCAATAATCTTTGGTTATTTGGGGCCCCTTGCCCTTCCAAATTAATTTCATAGTTATTTTTTCCAATTCAGTTAAAAAAAAAAAAAATGCTGTGGTAGTTTTTATTGGGCTTGTGTTAAATCTGTAAATCACTTTGGGTAGGATAGACATCTTAATGATGTTTAGTCTTCTTATCAATGAAAAGGGAGTATTCTTCCATTTACTGATTTCTGTTAACGGTGTTGTATAGTTTTCTGCATATAAGTCATTTACATCTTTAGTTAGATTTATCCCTTGGATATTTGATTCTTAGTTGCTATTGTAAATGGTATTTTTTTCTTGATTTCCTCCTCAGATTGCTCATTATTGGTGTACAGAAATCCTACTGATTTTTGCACACTGATCTTATAACCTATCACTTTACCGAGTTCATTTATAAGCTCTAGAAGCTTTGTTGAGATTTCTCAGGGCCTTCTATATATAGGATCATGTCATCTGCAAATAGTGAAATTTTGAGTTCTTCTTTCTAATTTGGATGCTCTTTATATCTTTTTCTTGCCTAAGTGCTCAAGCAAGTAATTCTAACACAATGTTAAATAACAGCAGTTGAAAGTGGGCACCCTTGTCTTTTTCCCAATCTTAGGGGGAAAGCTTTTAGTATTTCACCATTAAATATGATTTTAGCTGTGGGTTTTTCATATATACTCTTTATCATGTTGAGGAAGTTTTCTTCTATTCCTATCTTTTGCAGTGTTTTTACCAGGAGAGGGTGCTATATTTTGTCAAATGCTTTTTCTGCATCTATAGAGATGATCATGTGTTTTTTTTCTTTCAATCTGTTTATGTGGTGTATTACATTGATTGGTTTTCTTATGTTAAACCATCCTTGCATAACAAGGATGAAACCCACTTGGTCATGGTGTATAATCTGTTTGATATGTTCTGAATAGAATTAACAAGTATTTTGTTAAGGATTTCAGCATCTAGGCTAATTAGAAAAAATGGTCCATAGTTTTCTTTTCTTATGGCATCTTCATTTGGCTTTGGTATTAGGGTGAGGCTGGCATCATAGAATGAGTTAGGCAATCATCCCTCCATTTATATTTTTTGGAAGAATTGAAGCAGGATAGGTGTTAGTTCTTTCCAGAATGTTTGGTAGAATTCACCTGTGAAGCTGTCTGGTCCTGGGCTTTTTATATTTGGGAGGTTTTTGATGACTAATTCTATCTCATTACTTGTGATTGGTCCGTTGAGTTCCTCAATTTTTTCTTCCATCAGTGTAGGTTGTTTATGTCTTTCTAGGAATTTGTCCATTTCCTCTCAGTTATCTATCTTGTTGATATCCAATTTTTGATATATCCTCTTGTGATACTCTTTGTTTCTGTGGGGTCAGTGGTGAAATTCCCTTCCTCATTTCTTATTTTACGTATTTGCATCTTCTCTTTTTTTCTGTTTGTCTAAGGGTTGGTCAATTTTATTAACCTTCTCAAAGAACCAGCTTTTGGTTTTATTTTTTCTAGTGTTTTATTATTTTCAATTTTATTTAGCTCTACTCAAATTTTTGTTAGTTCTTTTTTTTTCTACTTCCTTTGGGGTTAGTATGTTCTTCTTTTTCTAATTCATCCAGGTGTATCATTAGGTCTTTCATTTTAGATCTTTCTTCTTTTTTAATATAGGCATTATCGCTATGAATTTCCATCTCAGTATAGGTTTTGCAGCCTCTCATAGGTTTCGATATGTTGTGTTGTCATTTTCATTCATTTCAAGGTAGTTACTAATTTCTTTTGCAATTTCATCCTTGACCCACTGTTTGTCTAAGAGTGTGTTATTTAACTTCCATATCTTTGTGCCTAATATGGTTCTCTGTCCCTTACTGATTTCCAGTTTCATTCCATTGTGGTCTGAGAAATTACTTTGCATAATTTCAACCTTTCTGAATTCATTGAGAGTTGTTCTGAGGCCTAGCATGAGTCTATCCTGGAGAATGATTCATGTGCACTCGAGAAGAATGTATTTCCCACTGTATTTGGATGTAATGTTTTGTTTATGTCTATTAGTTTCAGATTCTCTAATATATTATTCAAAGTCCTAGTTTCATTATTGATTCTCTGTCAAGATGTTCTAATGGTGATAATGGTGTATTAAAGTTCCCCACTATAATTAAAGAGGCATCTATTTCTCCACTTAGTTTTTTCAGCATTTGCCTCATGTATTAATATTGAGGCGCCCTCCAGAGATATACTTACCAAATGCAATGGATGTGTCATGATGATGGGAATGAGTGTTGCTGGTGGGGGAGTGGTGGGGTGGGGGTGGTGGGGTTGAATGGGTCCTCATATATATATATTTTTTTAATGTAATATTTTTACAGAATCAATAATAAAAAAAAATTTAAAAAAAATATTGAGGCACCCTGGTTAGGGGCATAAATGTTTATAATTGTTCTTTCTTCTTGATAGGTTATCCCTTTTATTAATATTAGTGTCCTTCTTTGTCTCTTACACTAATATTGCATTTAAAGTTTATTTTTTGTGATATTAGCATAGCTACTCCCTACCTTTTCTGGTTATTGCTTGCTTGTAAAATTGTCTTCCAACCATTCACTATCAGCCTCCTTGAATCCCTGGATCTAAGGTGGGTTTCTTGTAGATAGCATATAGATGGGTCATATTTCCTTATCTATTCTGCTAGTCTGTATCTCTTGACTGGTGAGTTTAATCCATTAATATTCAATGTTATTATTGTCAAGGAATTACATTACCCATATTTTCTTTAGGTTTATGTATGCCATATATTGTTTTGATTTCTTTTTATCTTTTTAGTTATTCTTATACTCTCTGCCAACACTCGCTCTCCTGTTGTTTTTTTTCTCTCTCCTTTCAACCTGATGAACTCCCTTTAGTATTTCTTGAAGGGCAGGTTTTTATTGACAAACTCTTTTTTTAAAAGTATTTTATTGTCTTTTTTTAAAGACACATAGATCACACAAAATGTTAAACTAAAAAATATAAGAAGTTCCCATTTACCCCACTCCCCACACCCCCCCTCCCCACTCCTCCCACATCAGCAACTTCTTTCATTAATGTGGTACATTCATTGCATTTGATAAGTACATTTTGGAGCATTGCTACGCAGTATGGATTACAGTTTATGTTGTAGTTTATACCCTCTCCCAGTCCATTCTGTGGGTATGGCAGGATACATAATGTCTTACATCTGTCCCTGCAATATCATTGAGGACAACTGCAGCTCCCAAAAATGCCCCAGTATCACACTTTTCCCCTCTCCCTGCCTTCAGCAATTCCCATGGCCACTGTCTCCATGTCAGTGATATAATTTCTTCCATTGCTAGTGCTACAATAATTCTAGAGTAGAATACTAGTAAGTCCACTCTAATCCATATTTTATTCCTCCATCCTGAGGACCCCGGAATAGTGATGTCCACTCCACCTCTAAATCGACAGGGGGCTTAGATCCCACATGGCTGATGGATGGAATTCTCCTGCTTGCAGCTGTAGACCCTCTTGGTTCTCTGTTGTGGTGGTTGGCCATTCTCACCTCCCTGTTAGCTGACCTGGGTAAGTCCATAAACCGGAGAGTAGGTGTCCCAACTCTGCTGAGGCTCAGGGCCTAAGTGGCACATAGACAGTCCAGAGATTCAAGTCTCCTGAGCATACACCAACCACAGGCTCAGTAAAAGTGACAGAAGAGGCATGTGTAGAAAGGTCACATCTGAGTCCAACTCCATCACACTCAGGAGCACAAATTCCAAAACAGGGCCCACTGGCAAGGCACTGAACTCCAGAGCCATCTGTCATGACCGTAGGACCTGGGTGTCTCTGTAGCCCTCACGAGCACCACTACCTGGGGTTGCATCTACTTAGGCTGTCTCTGAGATCCTACTGACATATGCATAAACACAACCCTTCTGAGGACCTCCTGACTCATTTTGAAGTCTCTTAGCCATATAAACTCATTTGTCTTTACCGTTTCCCCCTTTTATTCAAGGTCTTTTTCTAGTTGCATCACCAGCTGATGCTTGGTAATAATCCCTTCACACCAGGGAAGTTCATCCCTGGAAGTCATGTCCCATGCTGGCGGAAAGGTAATGCATTTACATGCTGAGTTTGGCTTAGAGAGTGGTATTGTTTGAGCAACATGGAGGCTCTCAGGAGGTAACTCTTAGGCACCCTGCAGCTCTAGGCCTAGTTCATATATCAGGCACATAGGCTCATAAGCGGAGTCATCAGTATCAAGGGCCCATCATTGGACCATCCTTCTTCACCGGTCTTTGCCCTTGCATTTGGGGGATTGTTGCTGCTGCACTGGGGAATGCAACAGAGTTTCCCAGAATGGGAGCTCAGCACTGACTCAGTTGTCATGTGAAACTCTATCCAATATGTCAATACCCAATGAACATCTGACCATATCTATATACCCTGTATGCATGCCCTGGGAAAAACTCTCTTAATTTCTATTTAGCTGTGAATATTTTGACCTCCTCCTTATTTTTAAATGCCAGCTTTGCTGGATAGAAAATTCCTGGCTGAAAGTTTTTTTTTTTTCCTTCTAGCACCTTAACTATGTCATACCACTGCCTTCTTGTCTCCATGGTTTCAGATGAGAGATCAGCACTTAATCTTATAGAGCTTCCCTTGAATGTAACAGATCTCTTTTCTCTTGCTGCTTTCAGTATTTTCTCTTCTTCTTGAGCATTGGACAATTTGGCAAGTACATGTCAATAAGACAAGTATTAAACAGAGGTAGGTCTGTTAGGATTTATGGCACAATTTGGGATGTGCTGCACCCTGTTAGAATTTACACTGTCTGGGGTGTAAATGTACATCCAGATCCCTCAATAGAGTTGGGAAATTTTCACCCATTAGTTCCTCCAATACTCCTTCTGCCCCTTTTCCTTTCTCTTCCCCTTCTGGGGTGCCTATAATGCATATGTTTGTGCATTTCATGCTGTCATTCAAATCCCTAAGTCCCTGCTGGATTTTTTCTATCTTTTTAATCTATCTGTTCTACTATCTGTCTGATTTTAGCTGAACTGACTTCAGCATTGCTGATTCTTTCCTCTGCCTGTTCATATCTACTGTTATGTGCCTCCAGTGTATTTTTGATTTCTTGCATTGTGCCATTCATCACCATTAGGTCCATTATCTTTTTTTTTTTTTTAAGATTTATTTCTTTTTTATTCCCCCACCCCCACCCCAGTTGTCTGTTCTCTGTGTCTATTTGCTGCGTCTTCTTTGTCCGCTTCTGTTGTTGTCAGCGGCACAGGAATCTGTATTTCTTTTTGTTGCATCATCTTGTTGTGTCAGCTCTCCGTGTGTGTGGCACCATACTTGGGTAGGCTGCATTTCTTCCGCACTGGGCAGCTCTCCTTATGTGGCTCACTCCTTGCGTGTGGGGCTCCCCTATGCAGGGACAGCCCTGCGTGGCACGGCACTCCTTGTGCGCATCAGCACTGCACGTGGGCCAGCTCCACACAGGTCAAGGAGGCCCGGGGTTTGAACCGCAGACCTCTCATGTGGTAGATGGACGCCCTAACCACTGGGCCAAGTCCGCTCCCCTAGGTCCATTATCTTTTTATATAGGTTTACAATTTCTCCAATATGTTCCCCCAGTGTCTTCTTAATATCCTTTATCTCTTCCTTCACTTCATTAAGTTGATTCATATTTGTTTGGACATCCTTGATTAGTTGTTCCACATTCTGCATTTCCTCATTTTTTAGTTTGTTCATTAGACTGAGCCGTGTCTTCCTGTTTCTTAGTATGGCTTGTAAATTTTTGTTGGTGTTTGGGTATCTGTTTATCTTGATGGGCTTATTTGGTTGGTTAGCTTCTCTTTCTACTCTAGGGTTTTATTTTGTTGTTTCTTTGTGTGTGGTAAGGTTAATTTTTTTTTTTTTTTTTAAAGACAGTTACACAAATGTCACATGAAAAGTATAGGGGATTCCCATATGCCCCACTCCCCATACCTCCCATATTTTCCCACATTAACAACATCCTTCATTTGTGAGGTACATTCATTGCAATTGATGAACACATTTTGGAGCACTGCCACTATGTGGATTCAAGTTTACATTGCAGTTTACACACTCCCACCTAATTCCGTAGGTTACAGCAAGATTTATAATGTCCTGTATCTGTTGCTGTAATGTCATTCAGGACAATTCCCAAGTCCTAATAAGGTTAATTTTTCATACTTGGTTCCCTTATTCTAAATCCTTACAGTTGTCTGTGTTCCGGTTTTCCCTTTATCTTTTTGTCCAGCTCCCTTAAGATAGATGCCTTAAAGCCTCCAGCTCTGTGGATTCCCAAAACAGCTCACTTGTGTAATATCTTGCCCCTTCTCAGTCATTTTTTGCTAAGGACCTGGGTAGTGCCTACCTACAATGATGCCACTTTCCTGGAGCCCCACTGATGACTTCTTAAGCCTCATCTTCTTTCCTTTGCTCATTTCAGTTATATTATTCTCCATTTCATTCCTCAAACACGCCAAGGTCTTTCCTACAACAGTACTTGGCAAATGCTGTCATCCTTCCCCATTTTGTCTCCATAGCTGGCTTCTTCTTTATCATTTGTTACTTGGCTCAAATGTCATCTTCTTAGAGAGGTTTGTCTGACCACTATCTAATTAGTGCATGCACACCCACACTGCCCATATTATCTATAACTGCATCTTCTACCTGTTCTTTATTGCACTTATCACAATTTATCAAGTTGTTTATTTTTAACATGTATGCAGTCTGTCTTCCCAACTAGACTTCATATTAGCCAAGGCAGGAGACATGTCTTTTTAATTTTCCATACTTGTACCTATTCACGCTTAACCTACTTCCTGTTGCAGAGTGCATGATTAATAAACATTTCTTGAATAGGTACACAAATGTGTTGAATCCCTATAGTTGTACAGATATTTATGTATTTTTTAATATAAAAAAAGAGAAATACTCCTTAAAGTCTTCACCATTAGTCCTACCAGTCTATTCTCTTAGTAATTTTGGAATGTAAGGTGTTCTGTCTTCTTCATCTCATTACTATCCACTCTCATTTCTCATACACAGAGGAACTTCTCCCACAAAAATGGAACTATGTTAATTCTCTAAGACTGCTTTATGATCTAAAAGAAATATTTGTCTTACACTTGTTCCATTTTAGAAAACAAGGATTAAGCATTCCTATCAAAGGATATAGCCTAGAATAGATTTCAGGGGAAACAGGATAGACTAGAATCCCAGAAAAGCATGATGAGAGGGAGGAAAGAGAGGCAATAAAAGGAAAAAGGGGACAGGACCAATAGGGAAGGTATTTCTTAGTGGCCACCTTGTGATTACTCTATTTGGACTGAAAGGTAACCCAATGGCAACAGGAAATAAATGTTTTGAATCATCCTCTGAACTTTGAATATATTTGCAACAATCTGTTATTAAGATTAGATTGTTTCTTGTCATAGGCTATATCTGAACTCACATATTGCCAAATGTTCCTAGACAGAGATACAGTCTAAAACAAATCCTCTGTTTCTCAGTGAATCATAATCATCCATTATCTCTCTTAGGAAATGACAGAGTATCCATAGTTATAGCTTAATTTCCAATGATTCTCCTATTTAAGATTAGAATAAAACATCACAAAGACTAGGATAAATGCACAGGGCACTGCAAAAGGGGAAAACGGCATAAGAAGTCACAAAGGATGGGTCTTCAGAATCTACATTTAAGCAAAGCGTTGAGGAGAGCAGTTTTCAGGAATTGTTTGCTTTTCTGTCCTGGGGTCCTGGAACTTTCTGATAAGGCATCAAAGGAAAAAAATAGATTCTTCCCAGTGTCTTCTTCATTTTCCAACTTCGCTCTGTGTGGTAGGCTATGCTTAAAATAGCTACTATTGATAAAGAAAGTCATTAAATTACTAATTTATTTTAATCAAAAGAGGTGTAATCTGTGATTTTTCCTATCTATTTTTAATTAGCTAAACTTTGCCTGAAGCAAGGAACATTCTGGTGGTCACTAGACTATAACCAACAGTAGTTTGGGCTCATTAAAATAATTCTGAAGACTCTCAGTATAAAAAGCATGGCTTCTGATCAATACTTGTATTTTTGTTCTTTTGGGATTACACCTGGAAAGGTTGGATTGGATTATAGCAAGTGATTCTGGAGCTAAGTATATGGGGATGTAAAGAATAGAATCTTTGAAAAATTTTACTACATTCTCAAGAATAGGTAGGAAATGACTCTGAGAATTTTTAATGCAGTTTTGCATTTGCCAAGGGCAAACTGTTTAAACATTCTGAGCCCTAGCTTTCTTATCAGTAAGCTGGAACAATAATATATGTTGCAGAATTATTAATAATTAGATGAAAAATATATTTGATAGGTGGTTGAAAAATGATACCAGTTATTAAGCTCTCAGAAGTTTGCCCAAAAAGTTCATCATTAAATCATTCAAGTTTTTCCAACACATCGCCAATATTTCACTAGGGACTTACAAATACATTGATAGTCATAGTGACAACCACAAAAGTCATAATTATCCAAAAATAATGGTAATAAAGTAATTCTACTGTGAATATTAATATTGATAGAGTTTGGACTAGAATTAACCATGACTAAAAGTGAAGTGAAAGGGATTCCATTTCTAGTTATAATGCCAAAATTGTAGTATACCAATAAATATGCCCATCAAGAAACACTAGGGGAAAAAAAAGATTTTTTTAAAATCTCTGAAAGCAAAAATCTCTGAGAGCTGTTAAGGCAGCTAGGACTTAAAGAGTCAAAATCCTAAAGAGAAGTGAAGGACAGAGAGGTGAGGCAAGAAGTTTCCCCTTAGAACGTTTCCTAATTCTTGGCGCTGGGTAAGAGGTCAAGAACCTAGACAGAATGCAGTTATTAAGAGGAAAAGTAGCTGAAAGTGTTTCTGCCAATCTCACAGGACAGAAAAGACAAAAAGTGGAATCCTGAACTTCAAAAACAGCCAGGATAGAGGCAAAGGCAAGGCTGACACAGCACCTAAATTTTTAAGATACCCAAAGCAAAAGGCTAGGAGAATCTAAGTATCATGGCACTTAAGGGCAGAGTAGAAATTTCAATAGTCTGACAGTATTAGGAAGACAAGAGTTAGAGTACATGATCCAGCAAAAAGAAGGGACCATATTAAACACCCAGCCTCTCAGATGAGACTGCTGAAGGGCTACATACCCAAAGTGGGGGTAAACCAGATATTTATTAGTCTTAATAAAAACTGCAATATAGATGATTCATTTTAACTCAGTTATTGATTAAATTAGGGTGATCTAAGCTCAACTTAGCTTCCTGACAGAAATCAGGGTATACCTTTTTTGGGAAAGATAAAAGAATCTGGAACTTATGCAATTTTTTTCACACACAATATCCACCATTTAATGAAAAATGACAAGTCACACCAAGAAACAAGACAAAAAGAAAACCCAGGTAATATAAAGAGAACCTCAGATTATATAGATCAAAGCTGTCTAAAAGAACAAGGATGGATATAAGACATGTTAAATTACACCAAAAATACATAGGGGCTGATAGGTTAAAATGTAAATCATAATGTAAAACATAACTAAAATTTTAGAAAATTGTATAGTCTAAAATAGAAACCACAATGTAAACCCAAATGTTACCTTGTTTGAAAGCTATTGTCTCAATATCTGTACATCAGTTTCAGTAAATATAATATGAATATGTAAAAAGATTATTGCTGTGGAAGGGAAAAGGGCTTTATGCTGGATATGTGGGAGTACTGCATATTGTATATATGAATTACTGTAATCTAAAACTTTTGTGAAGATAAGCTTAATAATTGGGAAAAAGATTAAAAAAAGATAGGACATAGACACTGAGGAAAAGATGGAAGTAGTTGCCTTGCCAGTTTGCATACAGGGCAACACTTACTGCAGTGATGGAAGGCAAAATATCAAAAACAAAGCTTTTGCATTTTTAAATTTTTTGATACCCCAATTTATTTCTACCTTAATTTTTCTAAATTAATATGTATTCTATATCTAACCTTTAAACTCATCACTATATTCCATTTTACTATTAATGGAACCTGGCAATATATTGGGCTTCACTTTTGAAGAAGTTTTGGATCACAGAGAGGTTCAAGAATGGCAGGGGAGGAATACTGGTGTGGGATGTTATTGACAGGGGACACATGGTTGGCAGGGAGTTCTACAGGGCATATATCCAGGGTACATAAAAATGTTTGGGTATTTTCATAGTGGTTACAATTAAAAACAACAACTGAGGGAGTGCTGAGTTCCTAGCCAGGGGAGCTCTATCACAGTCCCTAAAGGAACAGCAACAATCCCCCAAGTGCAACGGCAATGACCAAAAAAGAATGAAGGTCCAACAATGAGCCCTTGATACTAATGACTATGCTTGTGAGACTGTGCACTTGAAATAAAAACAAGGCCTAGAGCTGCAGGGTGCCTAAGAGTTACCTCCTGAGAGCCTCCATGTTGCTAAAATGTGGCCAGTCTCGAAGCCAAACTCAGCATGTAAATCTGTTGCCTTCCCCCCAGCATGGGACATTACTTCCGGGAATGAGCCTCCCTGGCGCCAAGGGATTACTACCAAGTATCAGCTGATGATGTAAGTAGAAAATGACCTTGAATAAAAGGGTCAACTCAGACTAGCAGAATATCTCAGTCTACATATAATACCAAGAGTTAAAAATGCTTTTTGACCAAATAAAAGGGAGAATGGAAAGGACAAATGAGTTTATATGGCTATGAGTCTCCAAAAAGAGCCGGGAGGTTATCAGAGGGGCTGCCCTTATGCACACCTAAGCAGAGTCCCAGAGACAGATAAAGGAGATACAACCCCAGGTATTGGTTCTTCTGAGGGCTACAGAGACTCACAGGTTCTGTGGTTGTGGCAGATAGAGTTCAGTGCCATCTCAGTTGGCCCTACTTTGGAGTTTGTGTTTCTGTGTGATGGAGCTAGATTCAGATGTGCTCTTTGACCACAAGCCTCTCCTGTCACTTTTATCAGATCTGTAGTTGGCGCTGGGGTTTAGTTTATACCCAGGGGACCTAAATCTCTGGACCGACCATGTGATAGCCAGGCCCTGAGCCTCAACAGACTTGCAACTCCTACACTCTGGTTTATTGGACTTAACTCACTCACCTAACATGCAGGTGAAGAAGGTCAACCACCACACCAGGGAGCCAAGAGTGCCTACAACTGAAAGCAGGAGAATTGCATCCAGCATCCATGTGGAATCTAAGTCCGCTCTTGATATAGATGTGGAGTGGACACAATCATTCTCCACAGGATGGAGGAATAGAGTATGGATTAGAGTGGACTTACTGATATTCTGTTCATGAACTATTGTGATTAGTAATTGAAGAAAATGTGGCATGTGTGTGGATAAAGTGGTCATAGTGGCTGCTGGGGGTAGGGAGTGGGAGGAAGAGATGTGATGTGGGGGCGTTTTCGGGACTTGGAGTTGTCCTGGGTGGTGCTGCAGGGACAGTTACCGGGCATTGTATGTCCTCCCATGGCCCACTGGGTAGAATGTGGGAGAGTGTGGGCTATGATGTGGACCATTGACCATGAGGTGCAGCGGTGCTCAGAGACGTATTCACCAAATGCAATGAATGTCTCATGATGATTGAGGTGGTTGTTGTTATGGGGGGAGGAGTGGGGTGAGGAGGGTGGGGGGTATATGGGGACCTCATATTTTTTTTAATATAACATTTAAAAAATAAAGAAAAAAGTTTTTTAAAGTAAGGTACAAAAAAAAATACATTCTGTACTGATGGCAATGTTCTATGTGTGCTGTTCAATACATTAGCCACTGGATACATGTGACTATTAAATGTTTGACATGTTTTCAAAGTGAGTAATTGAATTTTTTATTTTAATTAATTTAAATTCAAATTTAAATTTAAATGGCCACATATGCCTAGTGGCTACTGTATTGGACAGCATAACTCTAACCACTAATAGAATGTATAGTTCTCATTAATAAAAAAATATTCAATTAATCTAACAAAGGAGGGAAAAAGGAACTTAGAACTGATGAGACAAAAAGAAAACAATACAATGATAAATATATACTCAAATGTTAATCACCAAAAGAATATGCATTCCAATAAAAAAACAGGTTTTCAGACTGGAAAAAAAAAAGGAAAGAAAACAACTATATGCTGCTTAAAATCATCACGCATTCAATTATGGAAATCTAATTATTGCCTCTCCTCTACTTTTTTCTTATCCTCTAGAATTCTCATTACATTAGACATATGCTCAACCTATTCAGTCTGTCCTCTACGTCTCAATCTCTTTTTACTATTTTCCATTTCTTTATTTATTTTTCCTTCATTTTAGGTAATTTTTCCCAACTCTGCCTTCTAACTCAGTAATTCCTCTTCACTATGTCTAATTATTCTCCTTCATGGTGATTATTTTCTTCTATGCTTTATACATCTTAATCACAAACTCTTCTTGGGAGTCCCTTATGCCCTGGATTATTAGAAATGTTTCAAAAAGGAGTTTTGCTTCTACTGGATATGCTTGGATTTCTCTGGTGAAAAAGATTTTTATTCTTGTTAAAAATATAGTTTGGGTATTCTGCTCCCTAGTAAGAACGTCAATTGAGACTTCACATCTGCAAATAGAGTTTGGAGCTTTGATTTCTCAGGGGATTTTTTTTTTCTTTCAAATCAAGCGTTTCTAATTCCCCTTCTGCTGAGGTCAGCACTTCTAAGGTGCTGGCTGTATGCAGGGAACTCAGTTCCAACTTCTGGCTTGTACAAATCAAAGCCTTGTCTTCTGTCCCAGGTGGCTTTAAAACTATAGCTCCTACCTCCTAGGGGCTATATCCAGTCAGCAGCTTCCCCTAGGCTACCACAGCATCAGGTGATGAATTTATTGCCCAGGCTTTAACTTTCCTTTCTCTCTTACCCATTGACAATTCTTTCTTATAGTAAACAAATTTTTATTATTTTTTTATCTGTAATTTCTGTGCGGTTGTAGGGAGATTAGTAGCCCATTTGTACTCGGCCAGCAGGCTGCTGGGATTACCCCCTGATTTCTACAGCATGCTTTCTCCTCTTTCTGCCTCAACTGTTGAATTTGTTCAGATCTGCTTGTTCCTGTTCCACCTCAGATCTAGAAACCTCATTACTTACACAAAATTTTCAATCACACCAATTACATCTATATTTTTATTGATTTTCTGAAGTTCTATGGCACCATAGAAGAGAATCTCATTGTGTGTGAACTGCCATGTTTCCTCCAACATCTTTCATCTTCCTTCCTCTCTGCCTTATGCTCTGACTTTTCCCAGAAGCTCATGCTCCTCACATGCCTACTTACATACCATGCACGGGGAGACTGATTCTCCTAGTTGAAAGCAGACCTTACCTCCCCAAAGTTGATCTGTGTTCTCTGATCCCATGGAAATTCTGGGTGGATAAGATTTTCTTTATGTCTTAAAACTTTCATAAATCCTACAGAGGAGGAAAGAGGCTAGAGTAATTCTTGCCAGAGACTTTTTTATTGAGAAACTGCAGGTAATCCATAAACAACAAAGAGAATAAGTATTGCCAGCTTTAAAGATTATTTTGACATTCTGTTTCTACATACACAAACTATAAAATGGGTTTATTCACTGAACAAATACTTAGTAAGCACTTCATAAGCAATGTGCATGCTTCTGGGGATATAATTAAAATTAACTATTTAAATGTCTCCATTCCCTGATAAACTACAAATCTTGGGAGGACAGTGACTGTTCTACTTGTTCAGTTATGGAACCCAAATCTTAGTCATGTTCTAGCACTTAATATTTATTGAATGAATAAATGACTGATTATATGAAAAAATGAGGCATGTTGCAAAGGTAAAAACCTGAAGGGAAATACAAAATTATCCCTTAATCCAGAATCTATAAACATTAATAAAATATGGGCAACTTCTCCTATTTACACACTCTTAATAATTTCTCTTCATTTATTTTCTCTTCTTTCTCCCACTCTGTCCTTTCTTGGCTTTGTTTCATTTCCTGCCCATCCTGAGCCTGTTGGCTACCTTTCTGAAAAACTCTTTCACAAATATATATTTTGGACAAGCATGATTCATTGGCAGTGATCAAAATCCAACATATTTTTGCCTCCTGTAGCCCCTTTAAAATTATTCAGGGGAGGAAGATCTTTCTCCGCCACTGAAAAGAAAACTTAACAGGCCATGTAACTATTTCTCCATTTAGGTAACACACAATCCTATGGTAATTTCAAATCACAAACCATAGCCTCAATTCAGAAAGTAAAACTGTGCAGTCCCAGCTATTAAACATCACTTCAAAACTTCATTTAAAAGTAAGGTTTCACCTCCCTTCTTGTGCTTACGCAATATGTAATGTAGGCCATGTGCGCTTGTGAAATAGGGTGAGTTAGCTTCTATTCTCTTTCCTCTTGTTTTCACACTCCATCTAGCTACTGGTGGTTTTGTGTTTTGTTCTGGGTTTTTCTGGTTTTTTTTTTTAAGTGTAATTTACATACATATAGAACATTTTCATCATGCCAAAATATTCCTCATTCTCCTTTGTAGTGAATCCTTCTGTCCCACCAATCACTGATCTATTTTCTGTCCCTACACTTTTGCCTTTTGTAGAATTTCATACACATGGAATCAAACAGTATTTGGTCTGCTCTATCTGTCTTCTTTCAGGTAGTATAATGTTTTGAGGCTCATATATGTTGTTGAGTGTCATAGTTTTCCAGATGATAAATATCACACAATGGTTTAGCTTAAACAAGGAATTTTATTGTCTTCCAGTTTCGAGGTGAGAAGGCTTGCTTCCTCCCATAACTGGTAGCATTCTGGTGCTGACTTGCTGCAATCCTTGTCTTTCAGTGGCTTGAATCTTTTCCCTCTGTAATACGGCAATAATCTCTCCTTTCTCTTCCAGTTTCCCTTGACTTCAGGCTTCCAGCTCCTCCCTGTGGCTTTCCATGACACTAGCTTCCAGGTTCTTTTTCTTTATAAAGCCTCCAGTAATCTCTAAACCACTATCCATGTGGTGCAGCAGTGCTCCAAAATGTATTCACCAAATGCAATGAATGGGCCATGATGATGAAAGAGGTTGTTGATATGGGAAGAGTGGGGTGAGAAGGGTGGGGGCTATATGGGGACCTCATTTTTTATAATGTAACATTAAAAAAAATAAAAACAAAAGACCCAACTTCATTCAATTAAGCCACACCCTAACTAAACATCTTTAAGAGATCCTATTTAAGATGGGTAGCAGTTTAATATTATTGATGAATTCCAAAAAAGAAATATTGGATTATGTTTGTGATCTGATCTGCACCTGGGCCTGATTGAGTTATGATTAGGACTTTAATTGGGCCACGTCATTAGGGCATTGAGTCCCCACCCCTTGGTGGGTGGGGATTCACTGATAAAAGATATGGCAAAGGACAGAGTTGCGGGTTTCTGATGTTGGAGTTTTAATGTTGGAGTTTGATACTGAAGTCTTAAGTTGAAGCCCTGGGGAAAGAGACAGAGCCGTTCACCTGGTAGTCTACAGCTGACCTTGTGGAGATAGGCAAAGCCTAGAGAGCCTCATAGTCTACAGCTGACCTTCTGGAGAAAACAGAGGAACTGAGCCCAGAGGAACCCAGAAAGCCTGAACCCTCACAGATGTTCAGCAGCCATCTTGCTCCAACATGGTAGAAATAGACTTTGGTAAGGGAAGTAACTTATGCTTTATGGCCTGGTAACTGTAAGCTCCTACCCCAAATAAATACCCTTTATATCACCCAGCAGATTTCTAGTATTTTGCATCAGCACCCCTTTGGCTGACTAATACAGATGGGTTCACTAAACCCACAGAAATGTAGGTTAAGAACATGTTTTATTTGGGGGTTCATGATTCACTCTACCACACTGGGTATATTAATAATTCAGTCCTTCTAGTTGCTGAGTACTATTCCATTATATGGCTTTAATAGCTTATCCATTCATCATTCAATGGACATTGGGTTCTTTCCAGTTTTAAGCTAGCATGAATAAAGCTGCTACAAGCATTCAAATATAAATTATTGTGTGGCTGTCTATTTTAACTTTTCCTAAATACCTGGTAATGTAACTGCTGCATCAGGTATTCAATTTGTAATTATTATAATAATTGTACAATAATTGGTAGTTATTTTACCAATTACAATGGTAATAACTGGTATTGCCAGGGGCTATAGCAATTGGCTTTTCCATGAGATGTAGGGAGTTCCATTTGTTCCACATCCTCTCAAATATTTGGTGTTGCCAGTCTTTTTATTTTTTAGCCATATAGTGGGAGTTCAGTAGTATTTCATTGTGATATTAATTGCATTTTGCTAAATAATAATAATATCGAACATCTTTATACATCACTGACATTGGTGTATTTTCTTTGACGAAGTGTCTCTTCAAATCTTTTCTAATTTTGTTTTAAATTGGGTTATCTGTGTTCTTATTGAATTGTAAGAGTTCTTGATATATTCTGGAAACAAGTTCTCTCTCAGATAGTTGTCTACAAATATTTCACTTAGTGTGTGTTGCTTATCGTCTCATTTTCCTTGGTACCTTTTGAAGGGCAAAAGTTTTAAATTTTGATAAAGCTCAATTTATCACTTTTATCTCTTATGATTTTTCTGTTCTACCTAAAAAATCTTTGTCAAACCCACGATCATAAAGAAAATTGCATGTATTTTCCTCTAGAAGTTCTATAATTTAGGGGGTATATTTAGATGTGATCTACTTTGAATTTATTTTTGTATGTAGTATAACCTAAGGGTCAAGGTTTACTCTTTTGCATCCGGATATTCAACAAATTCAGTACAACTTGTTGAAATATTACCCTTTCTCCATTAACTTGCCACCTTTCATAAAAATCATTTGGCTATTAGTGTGGGTCTATTTCCCAACTTTCTCTTCTGTTTCAGCAAGCTATATACCTATCCTTAAGCCAATAAGCAGATGGTCTTAATTACTGTAGACCTACAGTAAGTCTGGAAATCAGGTAGTGCACATCCTCCAATTTTGGTCATTTTTACAAATTTGTTTGGCTATTAAAAGTAATTTGTATGTCCCTGTAGATTTGATTCAGATTGTCAGTTTTTACAAAAATGAAAATCTGCTGACCTTTTAATTAGGATTGCAATGAATCTCTAGATTAATTTGGAGAAAACTGACATATTGACAATAACAATATTCTAATTCATAAACTCAGTATCTCTCCCCATTTATTTAGCACTTTTTTTTTATGAGAGTTTTATACTTTTCAGTACACAGATCTTACACATATTTTCTTTATCTTTTAGTATTAAATGTTTATGCTCTTGTAAATACTATCAGGGTTTTTTTTTAACTTTTTATTTTTAAATAATTCAAACCTACAGGAGAGTTGCAAAAATAATAACAAAGTCCAAACAGAACTCTAACAATCCTCCACCTCCCCACAGATACCACATCCACCAACTTTAATATTATGCCACCCCTCTACATCATTCATCTATCATCTGTGGTGGTTTGAAGCTGTACATACCCCAGAAAAAAACATGTAATTAAATTTGATCCATTCCTATGGATGTAAACCCATTGTAAGCAGGACCTTTTAATGAGGCTACTTCAGTTACGGTGTGTCCCACTACAATCAGGAATGGAGTCCCTTATAAATGGAATGAATTCAGACATGAGAGAGAGAAAGCCATGGAAGGAAGAAGCTGAAATCAATGAAACCTGGAAGAGAAGGTAGAGATCAGCAGATGCCACCACGTGCCTTGCCATTTGACAGAGGAGCCAAGGATTACTGACAACCAGTCTTCAGAAAGAAAGCATCACCTTGATGATGCCTTGATTTGGATGTTTTTCCTGTCTCAAAATCATGAGTAAATAAATACCCATTGTTTAAATCCAACCCATTTCATGGTACTGACTTTGAGAATCCTAGGAAACCATTATCTATCCATCTATCATCCATCCATCTATGCACCTGCTACACTCTGTAGAGCAGGCTGGATACATCATACTCCTCCATGCACATTTCCTATGAACGGATACCCACCCATGCAATCACCATAAATGTCGTTATCAGGGTCAAGAAATTATTCCTATAAAGCTCACATTTTTTCTAAAAAGCTTTCATTTTTTCTTATAGCCCAGTAATGTCCCTTTGATTCTTTTCTACTCCATTCTTAGATCCCATCCAGTATCGTGTATTACATCTAATTGTCATTATCTTTTTAGTTTATCTTTATTTATTGTGAAAACATACATAACAGAAATCTTCCCATCCCAACCCCTTCCAAGTATATCATTCAGTGGGATTCTCATATTCACAATGTCACAGTGCTCTCACCACCATCCATTATTATACTTTTCCTTTAACCCCAAACAGAAATCATACACTCATTTGACATTAATGCCCTATTGTCCCTTCCCCTCACCCCTGGTAACTTGTAATCTACCTTCTGTGTCTATGAGTTTGCATATATTCTGATATTTTCTTTGTGGTCCCATGGGGCTTAAATTTAACAACCTAAATCTGTAACAATCTTGTTTTCTTTGATACTAATGTAACTTTGATAGCATACATAAAAACTGTGTTCCTATACCCTCCACCCACTCACTTTTATGAATTTCTTGCCTAAAATTATGTATTTATACACAACTCCAAAAACACTGATTTATCCTTACATTTTGTGCATTTTCCTTTTTGAGCCTATAGAAAGTAAAAAGTAGAGTTGTAAATCAAAAATATAATTGTACTAGTATTTACATATATCCATGTTATTATCTTACTGGAGATCTTTATTTCTTCATATGGGGTTTCAGTCAATTGACTCACATCCTTTCTTTCAATCTACAGATAACATTTCTTGTAGGAGTGGTCTAGTGGAGACAAAGTCCCTCAGCTTTTGTTTATCAGGGAATGTCTTAATCTTACCTTCATTTTTGAAAGACAGTTTTGCCATAAACAGAATTCTTGATTGGCAATTTTTTGCTTTCAGCACTTTAAGTATGTCTTCCTTAATGCCTTCTTGCCTCCATGGTTTCTGGTGAGAAATAGGCACTTAATCTTACTGAGGGCCCCATGTTGCTTCTCTCTTGTGGTTTTCAGAACTATCTCTATCTTTGGCATTCGACAGTTTGATTATATTGTGGTACGGGTCTATTTGGTTCATTTTGTTCATTGAGTATTTTGGATGTGTATATTCCTGTCTTTCATTAAATTGTTTTTAATCTTTTTTTTTAATTTTTAAAAAATTTCTCTCCCCTTACACCATCCCCCCTGCCCCCCTCATTGTCTGCTCTCTGTGCCCATTTGCTGTGTGTTCTTCTGTGTCCACCTGCATTCTTGTCAGTGGCACTGGGAATCTGTCTCTTTTTGTTGCATCATCTTGATACATCAGCTCTCCGTGTGCGCGGCGCCACTCCTGGGCAGTCTGAGCTTTTCTCACATGGGGAGGCTCTCCTTGCAGGGCACATTCCTTGTGCATGGGGCTCCCCTATGCAGTGGACACCCCTGCATGACATGGCACTCCTTGCACGTATCAGCACTGTGTGTGGGCCAGCTCACCACATGGGTTAGGAGTCCAGAGTTTGAACCCTGAACCTCCCATACGGTAGGGGGATGCTCTATCAGTTGAGCCAAATCCACTTCCCATCTTTCATCCAATCTGGAAAGTTTTCAGCCATTAATTCTTTGACTATTCTGTCTGTTTCTCTTTCCTCTCCTGGGATTTCTACAATACATATATTGGTATACTTGATGGTGTCCCACAAGTGCCTGAAGTTCTGTTAACTCTTCTTTATTCTTTCCACTTTCTGTTCCTCAGACTGGATGATTTCACCTGTCTTATCTTCATGTGAACTGATTTTCTCCAATCTGCTATTGAACACCTCTAGGGAATTTTTAATTTCTCTTACTATGGTCTTTAGCTCTTTTTGGTTCCTTTTCCTAATTTCCATTTCTCTTTTGATATTTCCTTTGTGTTCATCCATTTTCCTGATTTCCTTTAGCTTTTTACCCATGTTTTCCTTCAGCTGTTTGAGCATATTTAGGACCATATTTTAAAAGTCTTTATCTGGTATGTCCCAGATCTTATCCTCCTAACTAATGGTTTCTAATGCTTTAATATTCTTAGCCTAGGCCATATCCTCCTGTTTCTTTGTATGTTTTGTATCATTTGTTGAAACCTGGATATTTTGATATTTAATATGCTATCACTGGAATTTAGACTCTGAGGTATCTGTTCCTTAAGCTTGTATCCAGCTAGTGTTATGACAAAGCTTTCCTTGAATACCAGGAACTAACAAAAAAAGGAGGAGGAAGAAGAAGAAGGGAAAGGGGAGGAGGGGAGAAGGTGGAAGGGAAAGGCCAGAGCAAGAGCAAGGGCAACAGAATAGATAAAAAGAAAGCGCTTTTCCCAGTTTTTGTATATTGGCCTGTACAAGTGCTCTCCTTCAGAGTTTAACCATACAATGAATTTGAAGAATGCTTAGTCATGGACGAAAATTTTGTGGCTCAAGAACAGTGTGTTAGCATACTGAATGGTACTCTTACCATATCCTTTGGGTGGGGGAAAGGCAACTCCGAAAAGCAATGGAAGGGGGACAGGGCAGATTAAAAGAATGCATCCAGTATATTCCTATTTTTCCTTTATGACTTTGCTCATGTGACTCTCCTCTAGAAGGCATTCCAGATCCCCCAGTTGCCTGTCTGCTATGCCCCTGTGTAGCTGCACACAAAGGTCTCACACTGAAGCTAAAATATTGAGGGATCTGTTTCTGTGTCAGCCTCTTATGAATTCTAAAGGCAAGTGTGGATAATATACATTGTAAACAAACAAATCAATAAGGAATGGGTAAATTTACCTAAGATTTAAAAAACATGAAGGTGATTCCTTTAAAAACTTGACACTGGAACTTTATTTCTAAAACTATAGCTAAAAATTTATCATTTCAAACTCTCTTTGGAGGCAGTATACTTACCCTAATATATAAGAAATTCATAGTGTCTAATGACATAATTCCAATCCTTTTTACAAAGCTAGTTTCTCTTAGAAGTAATTAGAGGTGAGAGGATCTATATAATTGATCTGATTGTTTGTAATATTTAACATCACTTAATTGACCCTATGTTATGAAGAAAAGCATGTGAAAGCAATATAAACAAACTCCTATTGTTTAAGAATTGTCTAAATCCAGCCTGTTTGATAGTATATTTACCAAGAAGTTAAATAAAATTCTAATTCAATGATAAAGGCATTGTCTGAGCGCCACAAAATATAGGAAAAGGTTTTACTTTTCCTACCCCTATCAAGGAATATATAAAATAGTGTGAAAAAATGAACAAAAGTTAAAATAGAATGAAGAGAAATTTGGTAAAATTGGTGAAACAATGCCCTGTTCTCCCTCTGCTGGCTCCTAGGGAGTATAGCTTTTCGAAGATCTGCCCAAAGTCTCAAATAATTGTTTTTACATGGAATTTCAAAAATATTTACAATTGTGACTCTAAATAAGCCCCCAAAGCTATCAATACATTCTCTCCCTATCATTAATAATGACTAATATAGACAAGACCAAACCGTAAACTCTAATGACTTGGTTGCAAATTTTCCTAGAGAACATTCAAAAGAAAAATTATATATATATATTTTTTCTTGTTTCCTGAGAATTTTATCCTTACTTATATATTGAGATGATGCCTGACATAATAGGTGTAACACTAAATTTTGGGTTGCAAAACCGGAGTCTTAGATTTCCCAATTACCTCTGGTTGTGTAATCTTTACCAATTGTGACTTACATATTGCTTGTGTAGCATTCCCCTTTCTAGAAATGAGTTTCATCAACCTCTAAATGAAGAAGCAATGCAAAAGAATTGTTGAATCCTTTTCTAGTTCTAATATTTTATGATTCCAAGTGTTGCTGAATTACAAAATTTTAATTATTTATTTCTGCTTTGTCTTTATGCCATTTGGGTCAGTCTCAGACATAAGCAAAATGGGTGAAACCACTTCTGTAAATCATCAGCTTCTTTTATTGATGCAGTGCCAAACAAGCTGTGGACACTCAAATGAATCTTAATTGATACAATAATGATTACAATGGCAATGAAGAGTCCTAGGATTTTCACTGAGCCCAATTCTCTTCTCACTATATGGCCATTATTTTATGCAACAGCTATGAACAGATCTGAACCTCCTTCCCAAGCACCTGACAGCAGTCTGAAATCTTTGCTTCGAATGAGAAAAACCAGAAAAGACTAAAAAATACAGTTGTCCTTCTGTCCAATCATGAGTTAAAAATCCCCAAATCAATTTCTTTAAGTGAATTGACCCTTAAATATTGTTGCAAGAAAGGAGGATATAAAGTGGGTGAGAGGAAAATCAGGAGATAAAAATTTAAATAGTAAATCCACTTTCCAGTTTAATACCATTTTTCAAGATTCAAGTACAGCATATCATGAATAAGAAAACATGTGTTATATATTATATTTATATAATTACATTAAATATTAGCAAGAACAATTAGAGCTACCAGTTATTGAGAGCTTACTATGTGTAGAGCATATGCTAAGCAACAGATAGATTAGAAAGATGATAGACAATCTCATGTATTCACCATAACAATCTTATAAAGTATGTATTATTATCTCTATCTTACAGAAGATAAGAGAAATAAAGTAACTTTATCCCACTAACTAGTGACAAAGTCAGTATTTGAATCCAGGCAGTCTGATCCCAGGGCCCACTTAATTAGCATTTTGTTTTATATCCCAAATGGGGCACTGAGGCAGGTTAACCTTTGAAACAATTACTTACATACCCACAGAAAACTAAAATGAAAACATACAAGGAAAACCTAATACCAAGTGTTAGCAAGCATGAGTATAAATCGCTGCTGGAAGGAGTATAGTTTGATAAAGCTATACTGGAAAAGTCTTTGGCAGTATCTACTCAAACTGAACATAAACATAGACTATGATCCAACAATTTCACCCACTGCTACATACCCAAACAAAAGTATGAATATATAATTACTGAAAAACAGAATATTCATAGCAACAATATGTGTAAAAGTTTCAAATGAAAACAACCAATGTCCATCAACAACGGAATGGACAAATAAAATTTTGTCACCGTCATAAAACAGAGATACAATTCAGCAACAACAAAGAACTACTGCTATGTACAACATGGGTGAACTTCACAGACAAAATGTTGAGCACAAGAAGCCAGACACAAAAAACATTTTAAGTTCAAAACAGGCAAAACTAATCTATTGCAAAAGAAGTGAGAGTGGTGGTCACCTTTGATGACAGATGCTAATAACTAGGAGGGATCACAAAGGAATCTCCTGGGACAAAAATTTCTTATCTGGGTGGTTATTATACAGAAGTAAAATTACATCAAGATACATACTTTGGACTCGTGTGCTTCTCAGTAACATGTTAAAATTCAGTATGAAAGCTCACAGAAAGAAAAAGAACAACTACTAAGAATCCTAAGAATCCATCCTCCTTCAGTTCCTAAATCCCTTTTCAGAGTGCTATGCCATTTCACCCCAAACTTTGGACCTGCTGTATGGTAATATTACCTCTTTTTCCTAATTCTCTGTTCCTTTTCACATCATCAAGTGTCTCTGATGAGGAGCCAACCCTTGTCCTCACAGGGAACTGCTCCACCAGCTGGCATCTTAAACTCCAGCTCTATGCTCTGACTACAACTCATTATTCTTTCAATTCTTTCAACCTCCTTAAAGGTAAAGTAAAAGTATTCTGATTTTGCGAGTTTCAGTTCTCTTCTAATTCTCACAGTCCATCAGTGTTCCCTGTTTCATTTGTTTATTTGAAGAGATTTATCACTTCAACCATTCCACTCACTCAACCATTAGTCCTAGGCTCTAGAAATATTATAGTATGCTAAACCAATATTGTATCTCCTCTCATGATTCTTACCATCCAGTGACATCCTTGACAAAACCCCACATTCCCTTGGCTGTTGCTTGTCTTTCTGATGCATCTGACTGACATTTCCTCTCTTGGATTAATCCAGTTGTCGTCTTTACTGCTCCTACCCAGAGACAGCTAAATATTAGCAGAGAATTTAAATCTTCACTTGTCACGGATTGCTGTCTCTACATATTCATGGTCTCTTCCTTCATCTAGATCCTAAATGCTGCTCTTATACTATGTCCCTAGTTAGCTCTCTGTTTTCCCTAACCTCTAATTGAAACAGTATTTCATTTACTTTAAAAGGCAGGCAACCAATTACAGTAGCATTAGCAAAGCTTATTAGTACCATTGCAGTTCTAAGACTAATAACTTGGTCATCAACAGAAATCACAAATATTTTTTGTCATATTACAGTTGTTATAGATATCTCAAAATATCATTTATATTCATTACTACTTTGAAATTATGGTAATTATTAAACCTGATACCAGACCATGCTATTTTATGCATTAATATAAGCACTGTAGTGTTTCAAAACATGTCCACAAATTTTTTCACATTCTTACCATCAAGAGGGGCAGCTATTTTCTCTCCCCTTGAATCTGGAATAAGCTTAGTGGCTCACTCATAACCAACAGAATGCAGCAGAAGTGATGCTATCTGACTTCATGGGCTAATAAAAGGCAAAGCAGCTTTCACTTTACATGCTGGAACAAAAACACTGGTAGCCCCAGTCACCATGTAAGAAATCCAAATACCCTGGGCTACCATGTTATGAGGAAGACCAAACTAGCCCAAGCAGAGAGACAACATGGAGAGGCCTGAGACAACAGGAAGGGAGAGAGAGATGCCTGGCCTGGCCATAGCTGTTCTTATGTCGATTGGTGGAGACTAACAAGTGCTCATTTCAAGGTCTCTGTACTCTGGCTGATGGGAACATGAACTATTCCCAGCTGTGTTTAAGTGACAGAAATTTTTAAGCCTACTACATTTTGAAGGTTTTTCCCCACCCTCCTGAGTTTCACCCTTCTTTACATAATAAGTACTCGGCCAAAAGTACAAGAGAACACTTCCGCAGATTTTCAAGACTGTCACTCTGTGCAGTTTCCTCCTTTCTGACACCCATGACCCCATCCGCCTTCCTGAATTCCCATTTCTGACTCCCATTTCTGACTCCAGTGAAACCACTGGTCTCTGTTTGGGCTCTCCCTCTTGGCTCTGTGCCTTGAACATTGCCTCTAAATAGTAAGCTTGGGTAATTGTAGAGTTTCCCTCGTTTGCTTACCTTCTCTCAAGGATCACAATCAGGCATTGCCTATTGTCCAACATCTCAAACCAGTTGTTTCACATACTATGCCCAATTTTTAGATGTTTTCAATGGGAGGACAATTCTGCAGAAGCACAAGTTCAAGTGTAATTGCTAAAAAACAAGATTAAAAACTGAATTGTGTTGTCTGATCTAAAAATTCATTCTCAAAAGTACAAAAAGAATTCCCTCATACTAAACAGATAAAGCTTCTTGAAAATGTTCTCTGTAGTGCTGTTTTGATCCCTGACATCCCACTCCTTAACTAAGTATATTCTAGCTTCTGTCCTCATCACGTCTCTGAAAGAGCTCTTATCTCACCATCTGTGACCACCTTATTACTATAGCAAATGAACACATTTTAGTTCTTTTCTTACATAAACTTCTGCAGCTGTGCTATCCAATATGGTAACCACTAGCCACATTTATCTACTGAACACCTGAAATGAGTGTAGTCCAAAATGAAAGGTGCTGGAGATACAAAATATACACAAGATTTTAAAGTTTCAGTATGAAAATAAGGATATAACCTATATCATTATTAATTTTTATATTAATTACAGGTTGCAATTATGTTTTAAATATATTGGGTTAAATAAAATATTTCTAAAGTTAATTTCTTTACTTTTTAATGACTACTAGAAATTTGACAATTATATATGTGATTTACATTGTAATTCTATTGGACAGTGCTGCTCTACAATATCTTCTGCTGAGAGAGCCCTGCTTTAAAATCTCTCACTTCTTGGTTTGTAGAAATCAGCTCTTCCCTAATTTTCCTGCTACCTCACTGCCTGTTCTTTTTCCGACTTCTCTTCCGTTGGAGACCTAAATCATCTGTTCCCAAATTTTAGTGTGCTGTAAAATCACCTGTGTTTTCTGAAAATGCAGAATCCTGGGTCTTCCCTCAGAGATTCTGATTTAGTTCCAATCTGAGGGAGCAGATTCTGATCCATTAAACTGGAATGAAGGCCCAGAAATGTGGGTTTGTCTTAAACCCTCTTTCATTTTATTCTTTATATTCCCTGGGTAACTTATCCCCTCACAAGGATAGAACTACCACTCACTAACATTTCCCTACACTCCTATCTTTCTTTTTTTTTTTTTTTTTTAAAGATTTATTTATTTATTTAATTTCCCCCCTCCCCTGGTTGTCTGTTCTTGGTGTCTGTTTGCTGCGTCTTGTTTCTTTGTCTGCTTCTGTTGTCGTCAGCAGCATGGGAAGTGTGGGCGGCGCCATTCCTGGGCAGGCTGCTCTTTCTTTTCACGCTGGGCGGCTTTCCTCACGGGCGCACTCCTTGCGCGTGGGGCTCCCCCACGCGGGGGACACCCTTGCATGGCACGGCACTCCTTGCGCGCATCAGCACTGCGCATGGGCCAGCTCCACACGGGTGAAGGAGGCCCGGGGTTTGAACCGCGGACCTCCCATATGGTAGACGGACGCCCTAACCACTGGGCCAAAGTCCGTTTCCCTACACTCCTATCTTTCACCTCACATTCCCCTCATCTCCTAACCCTTCCCTCCAACTGCCTATTTTGTATCTTCACTTGGACTTCCCAAACTTCATCTATCCAATATTTAATTCCTTGTCTCTATTCTCCCTAACCCATTTCTCCTTCTATTCTCCCACTTACTCAAGATAGAACCCCAGAAGTCATTTTTTCCTTTTTCCTCACATCTATAGAGGATCAATTACAAAGTCCAACTTATTCTCCTTGCTTAACTTCTACCCTATCTATGCCTTCTCAATGCCCTTAGTTCAAGGTTTCTCAACCTTGGCATTATTAGAATTTTGAGTCAGATAATCCTCTGCTCTGGGGGGGCTGTCCTGAGCATTTCATGGTTAGCAGTTTCCCTGCTCTCCACCCTCTAGATACCAGTAGCAGCCCCATAGTTACAGAAACCAAAGATGTTTACAGACATTGTCAAAAGTCCCCTACAAAGCATAATCACTCTTCACTCCATTCACAGCCATTGCCTTGGTATTTTGTGGCCCTCATCCTCACTCTCCATTAGGAGAACAGATTCAATCTGGCCATCCTACTAGGACTCTACCTCTCCCCCACTTTCATTACAGTTTTCTTCAGAATCCAATTCATATTTCTAATACAGTACTAAAAGGGCTATATCTGGCCTCTATTTGCCTCTTCAGCTTCCCAACTCCAGCCATAGTGAATTTCTTGCAGTTTCCTTCAGAACTGATGAAAGCCATAAGAAATGTTAATGAAATAGAGTAAATAAGCTAGTAGCTTATGAGATTAATGCAAAACTCCTAGGATGTTTTAAATATAGAAAATGAGTAATCATGTACTTTGTGAAACATGGGCAGAATTGTGCTAAATATGCATAGTAAGTTAGTAAACTATAAGACATGCCAAATTTAAAATAAATAGAAAATTTGATGGAACAGAAGGTCACTTATAGACAGAAAAGGATGGAAAAACTAAGTTACGAATGATCATGCCAAACCTGGGTTGACAGTTATATACCCCTAAATCAGTTACCCACTGGGGATATCCAGTATAGTCCCACAAGTGCTCTATTTCAGAAATGCCAGTAAAATTCCTGGCTGTTTAACAGACTAATTGTGAGCTAGAGCTGTGGCCAATCATACTTGCCCTGTACCCATCTAATAGAAGAAGTGACTGCCATCAGCCCATAACACCTTCTACCTCTGGGCCTCCTTCCCAAAATTTCAACTCTGATCCACAGAAGAATATCATCAGTGGGAAAGACTGATGTGGCAGATAGTACATATGAACATTGCTGAACTCATGATTTAGGCGGTGTTTTAGTCTCTCAGCTGCTAAAACAAATACCATACAATGGGTTGTTTTAACAACAGGAATTTATTGGCTCTTGGTTTGAGTCTAGAAGGCTTACTTCCTCCTGGGTATCTTCTGGTTGACCATCAGTCTTTAGGTTCCTAGGCTTTTCCATCACATGGCAATGTATCTGATGGACTTCTCCTTTCTCTTCCAAGTTCCATTGACTTATAGCTTTGGGGTTCTCACTATGGCTTCTCCTTCTTTGTCCAATTTCCTTTTCATACATGAACTTCAACCATATTGGATTAAGGTCCACCCTCATTTAGTTTGGGCACACCTTAACAACTTCTTTAAAGATACTATTTACAGAAGGGGAGGGGCAAAATGGTGACACGGTAAGGAGCTCCAAGAGTCAGCTCTTCCTACAATACAGTTAGTAATCACCCAGAGATATCTAAAGCACCTATTTGGGGGCCCCAGGAGACAAGAAGAACATCCTGCAACATCTTGAAAGAATGGAAGAGGAGAGACAGTCCACCCTCAGTGAAGATTTGTGAAGAGCACTCCATGCAGCGAAGGCCAGGGCCCATCCTCCTCAGGCAGTGCAAGCCACCTGGGAAGCTATTCCATAGCTGGAATTGGAAATGCCATTCCCCAAAAATAGAGAAGGAAGAGCTGGACATTGACTTCAGCTACTGATTAGTAAATTTGGCTAGCTAAAGTATAATTCTAAGAACAGCTAACATTTGAACCTAAGTCATAAAGAGGCTTGTAAGCACCATTTTAACTCTGCCCCAGGCATGAGGGGAAGTGGGGCTGATTGAAAATCACAGTGACAGTAGGGACTGGCTTCTTTCCACCCAGATCTGACTGCAGCCCTAGCCTAGCCCCAGCCCCACCTCTGGCAGGGAGGTAGCTGGTAGGAACTGTACCAGCCTCTCCAGACTACAGCAGATGCTTTCAGCTGGCAGAGCCTGGATAATCAGTCCCTTGGGGCTTCATCCCTTCACTCCCATAGGATAGGAGGGAAGCTGTGTTTCCTCAGCCTCTCTGGGCAATGGAAGGCACTTTCAGCCTGCACAGATTGTACACCTGTGCTCCACCCACACCCCCCAATAGCAAAGGAGAGGAACTGTGCTTCCTCTACCTCTCTGGACAACTGCGGATGCTTTCAGCCCACACAGACTGGTCTGTTGGCCACCTGTGTTTCCTTACCCACCCCTTAAAGAGCAGAAGGGACAAAAATGAGGATGCGCTAGAATATTCAGAGGTGAACAGAAAGAGTTTTTTAACTAAGAAACCAGTTTTGAAAGAAATACTAAAGAAAGTGCTAAAGCCTGAAAAGAAAAGACAGGAGAGAAAGGCTTGGAAGAGACTCTAAAAATGAAGATTGTGTCAGTAAAAGTAACTAAAAGTGTCAAGAGTGGTGAAAATAAAATATGACAGATAAAATGCAAAGGTCAAAATGGATAAAGTAAGAACTGCCTTTACAGTAATAACCCAAGGATACCAATAGAATGAAATTGAAAGCCTGGAAAAATATAGTCCATGTATGCAGTAACCACAAAAAGCTGGAGTAGTTATACTTATTTTGGATAAAATAAACTTTAAAAGCAAACCTGTTATTAGAAGGAAAGACATTATATATTAATAAAAGGGGCAAGTCACCAGAAAGAAATAACAATTATAAATGTAATGCACCTAACCAGGATGCCCCAAATTACATGATCAAACACTGGTGAAACTGGAGACAGAAATAGATGTCTCTACACTAATAGTTGGAGACTTCAACACACCACTCTCAGGTTTGGATAGAACATGTGGGCAGAGGATCAATAAAGAAACAGTGGGCTTGAATAATATGATAAATGGACTAAACCTAATAGGCGCATACAGAACACTGTACCCCAAAAGAGCAGGATACACATTTTCTCCAATGCTCATGGATCTTTCTCCAGGCTAGACTATATGCTGGGTCGCAAAGCAGATTTCAATAAATTCAGCAAGATATCAATTATACAAAGCACCTTCTCTGATTATAATGGAATAAAGCTGGAAATCAACAATAGGTGGAAAAAGGGAAAATTAACAAATATGGAGATTAAACAACATTCTCTTAAGTAATCAGTGGATGAAAAAAGAAATTTCAAGAAAAACCAAATCCCTCAAGACAAATGAAAATGAGAACATAACATATCAGAATCTGTGGGATGCAGCAAAGGCAGTGCTGAGAGGGAAATTTATAGCCCTCAATGTTCACATTAAAAAAGAATAAAGAGTTAAAATCAAGAACCTATTACACAAGAGGAGGAACTAGGACAAAAACAGCACACTAATCCCAAAGCAAGAAGGAATGAAATAACAAAGATCAGAGTACAAATAAATGAAATTGAGAACAAAAAAACAATAGAGAGGGAAGCAGATGTGGCTCAAGCAATTTGGCTCCCATCTATCATATAGGAGGTCCAGGATTCGATGCCCAGGGCCTCCTGGTGAAAGCAAGCTGTCCCGTGTGGCGAGCTGGCCCACACGGAGTGCTGGCCTGCATGGAGTGCTGGCCTGCACATGAGTGCCACCCTACGCAGGAGTGCTGGCCTATGTGGACAGCTGGCACAGCAGAATGATGCAACAAGTGGAGACACATAGGAGAGATAATAAGAGACACAGCAGAGCAGGGACTGAGGTGGTGCAAGATAATGATTGCCTCTCTCCCAGTTCAGAGGGTCCCAGGATCAGTTCCCGGAGCCACCTAAGGAGAATACAGGCAGACACAGAAGCACACACAGCAAATGGACACAGAGAGCAGACAACGGAAGGAAGGGGGAGAAATAAATAAATAAATCTTTAAAAGAAAAAAAACAATAGAAAGAATAAGCAAAACCAAAAGTTTGTTCTTCAAGATTAACAAAACCAACAAAGTTGAAATCTGTTGCTTTTATAAAGGATTTTTATTTGGGGTAGAAGCTTACAGTCACAAGGCCATAAACTGTAAATGTAAGTTATTTCTTTCACCAAAGTCTGTTGCCACATGTTGGAGCAAGATGGCTGCTGCTCTCTGTACGGGTTCACACTTCCTCCTACTCCTAAGGTCCCAGCTCCTTCTGATCTCAATATAAAGCTTTCTCTCTCTCCCTAGGGTTCAGTTCTTTCTGGGTTCAGCTGCCCCATTCTCTGCACAAGGTCAGCTGTAGACTATCAGATTCTTTCTCTTCCCAGGGCCTTTGCCGTGTCTATGGAGCTGTCTCTCTTCCTCTGTGTTCTTCTTCTCCTCAGTGTTTACTTCCAGGAGCTCCAGCATGAAAACTCCAACTTCCTCCTCTGCCCTGTAATTTTCTCTGTGAGTCAATGCCCAAGGACTCAAAATTCCACTGACGTGGCCAAATCAAAGCTTTAATCATAATTTAATCAAGCAAAAGTGAAACCTCTGAATCTAATACAATCTAATATGCCGAGAGGAAGAGACCAGTCTACAAACAATACCAAACTGCCACACTTAGCTAGACTAATAAAGAAAAAAAAAGAGAGAAAATGGAAATACAGTAAAAAGTAAAAACAGGAACATTACTACTGACACCACAGAAATTAAAGAGATCATAAGAGGATACTATGAACAACTGTACACCAAGAAACCAGACAATGTAGATGAAATGGAAAAATTCCTAGGAATGTACAAACAAGCTGCACTGTGAATTCACACCCATAAGACCAGGGTTTGGGACCTGGACATGCATTTTGTTTGGGACATGATTCAGTCCCCAACAGGTGGTAGTGTCCTTTCACATGATATCCCAAGTATGTTAAGTTACTCCAACTCTTTCCCCTTGTTTCCCACTAAGTACTTAAATTGTTCCAATATGTCAAGTTACATCCTAATTTAGTCTGTGAGTTTCATTACCTCTGGGATAGATTGTCTAGTAGTTTTCTTGGAGTTCACCACTGCATCAAGTTAGTTTTCCATATGACAGCTCAATGTAAGTGTTAATCTTCTCCCAGAAGCCCTGTTCCTAACATGCCCTTGCATTGGTACTTATCATTCCATCTTATTCATATTTGTATATTTTTATTATGATATTTATCACATCATACTGATTGCTTATTCCTCTGTCTCCGTAAGCAACATGAAAGCAGGGATAAATTTTATTCTTTTGTCTCATTATCACCTAGCCAAGTGCCAGCTACAAGGTAGGGATTCACTTAAAGAACTATTTAATGCAATTGTTTGCAGGCACAACTGCAGGAATTACCCTTTATGTTTTTGTCTTATTTCCATTACCCAGTTCTAAGATTAGTGAGCAGAAAAATTCTGCCTGGTGGTGATGCAGCATGAAGGTGGTTGGGAAGATCTAAGCTCACTCTAGGAAAAAACTATTACTATTACTAGCAAACTTAGACCTGTGTGGACCTTGTCGTATTTGCCTGTCCCACATTTTTCACTTGCTGATGACAGCAGCAGCAATAGTTCATTTTTTTATTCCCCCTTCCCCCATTTCAAATGGTTAAAGGCTGAGAACCACTGACCCTCAGTCTAAGAAAGCTCTAACTCTCAGTGATTCTAGATGAATAAAATCAATTTTAAAAATTAATGCATGAGGGAAGCAGCTGTAGCTCAATCAGTTGGGCTTCCATCTACCATATGGGAGGCCCTGGGTTCAAGTGTCAGGGCCTCCTTGTGAAGGCAGGCTGGCTCACATGCTGCAGAGAGGAGCCGGCCTGGGCACCGCGGAGTGTCACTGTTCCACAAGCGCTGTGGAGTGCCGCCCAGCCTGCAAGCGCTGGCCCGCAAGCATCGCAGAGAGCCAACTCAGCAAGGTGACACAAGAAAAGGGGAGAAAAGCAAAAAACGCAAAAGAGCGTGCAACAAATGGACACAGAGAGCAGAGAGCAAGCAAGCCACAAGAAGGGAAATAAATAAAAATAAATACAGACAGAAGAACGCACAGCAAATGGACACAGAGAGTAGAGAGCACGCAAAAAGCCACAAGGAGGAGGGGATTAAAAAAATTAATGCACGAGTTCATCATCAACACGGCGGCGTAAGACATCCCCTGGAAAAGTCTTCCCTCAGGATCAAAAAATAAAAGGACAAATCCCACTTGATTTAAACTCTGGAGGACAACAAAGATTAGTGAAGATCTCCACAGATGCTGAATTGAAGAAAAAGAAAAAGAATCTCCAAGGTCAGGTATAAATTTCCATCCTGGATGTACCAGTCTGGACCCCACCCCCTCACTCTGTCCCTTGTAGCTTGGGAATCAGGCAGAGGCAGCACAGTTTGGGTCCTTCCTGACACGGATGTAGTCTATAAGGTCACTCACAGCAGCAAGTTAGAACCCCATGCACATCCAAACACAGGGACTCAAGTCCACAGAGACCCAGGGTTGAACACAAACCACTGAGGCATGCTGCAAACAAAAGGATACTGAGGCAGAGAGGGGAGAGGGGAGAGGGGAGAGGGGAAAGGGAGATACTATGACAGAACTTTTGGCAAGAGCTGTACACACTCAATCCAGTTTCTGTTGGATAGACCACCTAAATGCAAAATGGACTTTTCTGGATTGACCCATCCTTTTGGGGTTGACCCAACCTGGGTGCCCAGGGCAGGATACTGTAATGGGGAAAAAAACAGAGGCAGACAAGCCTCAGAGAAAAAAACAAAGGGGGGGGGGGCGGCATTGAACTGTTAAACAAGAGGTACCAGAACTGAAAAAGTGTAAAGAAGAGAGAGGACTGAATGTGGGAGAGAATTTAAACAAATTTAAAGATGTTTAAAGAGATGGTGGGCATTGCTACTAAACCCTCAGAAATTAAAAAGGATCATAAAAGGAAACTATGAACAACTGTATGCCAACTTAGACAACCTAGATGAGACGCAAAAATTCCTAGAAACACAGGAACAATCTACGCTGTTTCTAGAAGAACTAGAAGATCTCTACAAATCCTTACAGGTAAGGAGATTGAATCAGTCATTTAAAACCTCCCAACAAAGAAAAGCCCAGCACCAGATGGTTTCACAGGTGAATTCTACCAATCATACCAAAATGAATTATACTAATCCTGCTCAAACTCTTCCAAAAAATTGATGAGAAGGGAATACTACCTAATTCGTTCTATAAGGCCATCACCCTAATACCAAAGCCAGATAAAGATACTACCAGGAATTAATATTACAGACCAATTTTTCTTATGAATATAGATTTTTTAAATCCTCAACAAAATACTTGCAAATCAAATCCAAGAGCATATTTAAGGAATTATAAAGTATGATCAAGTGGATATTATCCCACAGATGCAAGGGTGGTTCAACATAAGAAAATCAATGTAATACACCATATTAACAAAATGAAAGGAAAAGCCACATGATCATCTCAATTGATGCAGAAAATGTACTTGACAAATTATAGCATCCTTTCTTAATAAAAACACTTAGAAAAATAAGAACAGAAGGAAACTTCCTCAATATGATAAAGAATATATATGAAAAACCTACAGCTAACATCATATTCAATTCCACTAAGATCTGGAATAAGACAAGGATGCCCACTGTCACCACCATTTTTCAACTTTTTACTGGAAGAAAAGAATTAGTTTCTAGTAATAAATTTAACTAAGGGTGTAAAGGACTTTGTAGTTAATTGAATTGTGTGAATCCTAGAAAAGATTATGTTCTTGAATTAATCCATTCCTGTGGGTATACAGCCCTTTTATTGCATTAGATTCAAATAAAGGTCGCTTTGAATAGATTACTTTCAATTATATCATGTTAGGGCTTTTGATTGGACTTTGTCAGTGAGGTGTGACCCAGGTTGGGTCTCCACCCTCTTGCTGGGTCTTATATAAAACTGAGAATACACAGCAAGAAAGAACAGACACAAAAAAGGGAGCTTTGACATTTTGACCCCATCATGTGAGAGAGAGGACTCCAAGTTTGCCCACAACTGCAGAAAGACAGAAGCCCTGAGAGACTGAAGGAGAACAAGCCCAGAGAGAGATGCCTGATTACCCACAGCTGAGCTCAAGGAGAAAGCAGAGTGAGACTGGCAGACCCACCATATTGCCTCGCTATGTGGCAGGATTCCAGGATCTGCTAGCAGCTGACCTTTGGTGAGAAAACATCTCTGATGATGTCTTGAACAGGACATTTTCACAAGCCCAGAACTGTAATCTTTTATACAAAAGCCAACCTATTTCTGGTATATTGCTTTGGCAGCATTGGCAAACTAAAACATACTCGTACACAGAAAGCTATAAAACATTGCTAAAAGAAATCAAAGAAGACCTAAATAAATGGAAGGACATTCTGTGTTCATGTATTAGAAGTCTAAATATCATTAAGATGTCAATACTACCCAAAATGATTTATAGTTCAATGCTATCCCAATCAAAATTACAACATCCTACTTTGCAGAAATGGAAAAGCCAATTATCAAATTTATTTGGAAATGCAAGTTGCCCCAACTAGCAAAAACATCTTGAAAAAGAAGAACAAAGTTGGAGGATACACACTTCCTGACTTTTAAGCTTATTACAAAGCTACAGTGGTCAAAACAGCATGGTGCTGGTAAAAAGGATAGTTGTATAGACCAATGGAATTAAACTGTGAAATAGACCCTCATATCTATAGTCAACTGATTTTTTTTTAATTTTTCTTTTCTTTTTCTTGTTTTATTAGTTGTTGGGTCCTTAGTACCTAGTATATCAGTACCTAGTACATGAATTATTTGAATAAAAACTTGAACACAGAAATAAACAACTGGCAGTATATCTCCACTACACTATATAGTTTCAGTTTTCCAGCAAGATTTTCATCTTTTGAGAATTGGATGTTTCAAAATATTTTAGTTAAGACTTGAAAAAAGCCAATACAAGCAATAATTGTAGACCACTTTGGGAGTTTTTAAAAATAATGCAATTTACTAATATTGTAATTTCACCATTGTAATATGCAGGTGAAAATAACAGCCCTGGACTATCCCATGACTAGTTTTAACTTAGTGTGAGTTATTCTTAATATGTTATCTTTTGTCCAAGTTCAATATGTTTTATATTTTGTTTCGGTCAAAGCATAAAAATTGAGATCTGGTTTAAATAGTCCAGATATCTTTTATATTTGTTATTTAGCAAAAGGTTCATTTTTAAGTTTTTAATTTAAAAATGCAGAGAAGAGGTATAAATAGAATTATGTTGATATGTATTGTTACATGACTATTATGTTAAAGACCTCTGATGTTTTATAACCTACCAATATACTTGGTAAGAAAGTAAGCTTTGAACCAAAAGCTAGAAGAAAGAAACTTAGTAAGCAGTGTTCATATCATTTTTCCCCGGGAGCCACCAGGTCTCACTTCTAAACTGCCTTAAGCAATTTTTTACTTCCCGTATTATAAAATGCCAACTTTGAAGTGTCTGTCAGCTGAGGATTAACCTCTTACAAACTGACTTCAGAGTAATGCTTAAAATTACAACTAGAGCACTAGATCTTAAGGATCAAAACAAGTTGTATCATTGTCAGGTTATGATGTAAATGCTGTCTCTGGAAACACTCAACTGACAGTCTTTAAAATCTTATTTTTAGAGTCCAACCTCTTTCCAGGAAGTAGTAAAGTGAAGGGGCCTTCTTAGTAATCATCTGAAAAACTATCCATTTTTCTTGACATTAAAAGTTGAATGCAATGATTTAAAATAATAACAATACTTTAACATTCACTTAGTTAGAATCATGTGGTTTCCAGAGATCAGCAATTGGTCAGGCCTAATTTCAAAAGACCAACCACAAATGGCTTGACTTTCCAGAAGGATGCTAAACGACTTTCTAAACAAATCATAGTATCATTCTTCTAATCACTTCCCACCAATGGTACAAATAGCTATTACATAGCTTTTGATTTTTCCTTGGTGGCTGGTGTTTCAGGTTTGGAGAAAAGTCATTTTTGTACTCAGTACTCAAAACTGACTGCCCCACAGTGGCATTTTTGGAGTAGATAGTGAATCTCCACAAGAAAAGTCACAAAGAAGCTTTCACTTCTGGTTCAAAGCAGGTTAACAGTCCTGCCTTAAATCCAGGAAAGTATTGAGTAAACTGAGACCAAACTAACTGCTCCAGGGCCTTGATTAGTTCAAGCACATTCAGCTGACCTATCCTTAGCAATCTGTACTTTTCATATTCTGTTCTCTGAAAGCCACGTCCTCTCTGAAGGTCTCATTTTTCTCCTTCCTAAAGTTCCCTCAAGATTTGATAGCCTATGACTATGGCAATGGGGATTTTCACAAATTCCTATGTGAAATCCTTGCCTTATACTGGCCAGGAGCTTGGGAGTCTACAAAATGCTCCCATTCCACGTAATTTTCTCTGAAACATTCTCAGGAGAGCTTGGCTATTCCTAGCAGAACCTGGGCTACTGGAGAGACATGGCCCTGGAAGCAGCTGAAAAAGGGGGAAATTAAACCAACAAGAACCAAGCTTTAGCAGGCTGCAGAGGCCAGAGCTATAGCCAACTGATTATTGACAAGGCTGCTAAGTGCACTAAATTCTGAAAAAAATAATCTCTTCAACAGACGGTACTGGAAGAACTGGATATTCATATACAGAATAATGAAGGAAGATCCCTATCTCACCATGTGGCAGTTTGATATTATTTATGAATTCTAAAAAGAGATATAGATTATGTATGTTTGTAAACTGGTCTGTTCCTCTGGGCATGATACACTTTGATTTAAATCCAAAGTCTTTACATTTACTTGATTAAATCAAGATTAGGACTTTGATTCGACCATGTGGCTAGGGTGTGCAGGGTTAACTCACTGTCCCCTTGGTGGGCTATATAAATGGACACTTGGACTGAAACAGATACATGAGAAAAACAGAGAGCTCCATAGACACAGAAGAGGATCACACCGCCCCAGGAAGAGAGATGAGTCGTTCACTTGATTGTTTACAGCTGACCTTGTGACGCAACCATAGCAGCTGAGCCTGGAAAGAAATGAGCCCCAGAGAAAGAGAGATGAGTCCCGTGCTAACCTAAAGCTGAGATCAGAAAAAGCTGGGACCACAGAGCCTTAAGAGGAAAGAGAAATGCTGACCCTCCCAGACACTGCCTGCCATCTTGCTTCAACACGTGGCAACAGACTTTGGATGAGGAAGTACCTTTTATGGTACCTTGAGTTGGACTCTTTAGGGCCTTATAACTGTAAGATTTTACCCCCAAATAAATGCCCTTTAAAAAAGCCAACAGATTTCTGGTGCTTTGCATCAGCATCCCTTTGCCTGACTAATATACACCATACACAAAAATCAACTTTAAATTGTTCAAAGACCTAACTATAAGAACCAGGACTTAGGGAAGCGGACTTGGCCCAGTGGTTAGGGTGTCCGACTACCACATGGGAGGTCCGCGGTTCAAACCCTAGGCTTCCTTGACCCGTGTGGAGCTGGCCCACGTGCAGTGCTGATGTACACAAGAATTGCCCTGCCACGCAGGGGAGCCCCACGTGCAAGGAGTGAGCCCCATAAGGAGAGCCACCCAGTGCTAAAGAAAGCGCAGACTGCCCAGGAATGGCGCCGCACATGCGGAGAGCTGACACAACAAGATGATGCAAGAAAAAGAAACACAAATTCCTGTGTCGCTGACAACAACAGAAGCGGACAAAGAAGAACACGCAACAGACAGACACAGAGAACAGACAACTGGGGCAGGCGGGAAGATGAGAGAAATTAAATAAATAAATAAAATGCTCTTTAAAAAAAAGAAAAAGAAAATCCTAAAAACATAGAATGTTTAAAAAAAAAAAAAAGAACCAGGACTTATAAAACTCCTAGAAGAAAATATAAAGATGTGTCTTGAGGATCTTGTGGTAGGTAATGGTTTTAGACTTTGCACCCAAAGCACAAGCAACAAAAGAAAAAACTGATAAATGGAACATCATCAAAATTTAAAACTTTTGTGCATCACAGGACTTTAACATAAACATGAAAAAACCTACTCAATGCAAGAAAATATTTGGAAACCACATATCTCATAAGGGTTTAATATCCAAAATATATAAAGAAATCCTACAACAAAAAAGACAAAAAACCCAATTTAGAAATTGGCAAAAGACTTGAATAGACATTTCTCCAGAGGATATACAATTGATTTCAAAAGCACATGAAAAGATGCTCAACATCATTAGCTATTAGGGAAATGCAAACCAAAACCACAATGAGATACCACTTCACACCCACTAAAATGCTTACTATTTTAAAAATGAAAAATTACAAGCGTTGGAAAGATTGTGGAAAAATAGGAACACTCATTCATTGCTAGCAGGAATGTGAAATAGTACATCTGCTGTGGAAGACAATTTAGCAGCTCCTCAGAAAATTAAGTATAGAATTACCACATGATCCCACAATCCCACCTCTGTGTATATACCCAAAAGAAATGAAAGCAGGAACTCAAACAGATATTTGCACATTAATGTTCATAGTGGCCTTATTCACAATTGCCAAAAGATGGAAGCAACTCAAGAGTCCATCAATTGATGAATGGATAAACAAAATGTGGTGTATACATGTAATGGAAAATTATTCCGCCATAAAAAGGAAGTCTTGATGTATACAATAACACAGATGAACCTTGAAGACATTATGCTGAATGAAATAAGCCAGACACAAAATGACAAATATTGCATGATCTCACTGATAAGGTGTAATTAGAATAAAAAACGGTTAGAGTTAGAATCTAGACTATAGGTTGGGGGTAGGGAATGGGGAGTAAAGTCTTAAACGGAATTTCTATTTAGGTTGATTGTTTTTGGAAATGGATGGTAGTGATGGTAGCACAATATTGTAAGTGTAATTAACAGTACTGAATTATATAGGTGAGTGTGGTTAAAAGAGAGAAGTTTTAGGTTGTATATATGTTACTAGAACAAAAATTAAAGGATAAAACATAGGACTGTACAACACAGTGAACCCTCTTGTAAACAATGGACCATAGTTAATAGGACGATTATAAAAATGTTCTGTCTTGAAATAACCCAAATTTACCACACTAATGCAAGGTCTTAATATCAGGGTGATACATGAGGGAAAAATACACCCTGATGCAAACTATGGACTATACTTAATAATAATACAATTTTAATAGTCTTTCAAAATAGTCTAACAAAGGTACCACACTAATGCAGTGTTAACTATTGCGGGGTATATGGGAATCCTGTATTTTTTTTTTTTAACTTACAATTTCACTAATTTAAAAAAAGAAAAAGGAAAAGAAAAAATTAATGTGCCCCTACACTGTACCAGACAATAGGGTTACACGAAAGTTACTGCTTCTTCCCTCAGAAAATTTACAAGCATCTTCCTGGAGTCTACGTTTTACTCGAAACAAAAAACATAGCGTGTTTACGGTTTAAAACAAAAGAGATGCAATTTGGAATATATTTCTTAAATGAAAGAAAATAAAACGTGAAGACCTTAAAGGGTCCATTCTTGAGGTAGGATTTCTAACTCATTCACCGTCCTTCAGGCGTCAGGAGTTTGGGGGTGCAAAAGTTGGGTATCGGGCGCACGTTTAGAAATGTTCAAATACAATCCAAGTTAGCGGAACCTGTATTTATAAATGATGGCCCCCAGAGACCACCCAAATCCTTTACCTCTTAGAAATACCGGTAAAACCGAGTCAATATCTGAAGCAACTATTACCTCAGGTTGAATCATTTGCCGTTTCACCCCACCCCGCCCTCCTCCTCCCCAGGGACGCCCAGGCTCCGTTCCACTCTAGGCTTTCCGCAGGCTTCTCTTTATGGTAGCGTAGAGCCTCTCTAGCTCTTCCTTGCCATCCTCTCAGTGGTAGCGAAGGGACGCTGAGAAGCCGCTTGAGAAGTCTGGACTTCGTGGACGTGGGACCCGCCTGATCTGGGGCAAAGGAGAGCTTAAGCTAAGGTGGAAGGGGTCTGGGGAGGTTGGGGACATGAGGGTATAAAGGAAGGAAAGGAGGCATGGAAACTGGCCCCAGAGTGGGGAGGGAGCCGGGGCGGCGTCCTGGGGGACCCCGAAGGAGGGTGGGAGAGGAGGCCCGGACACTTGAGGGAGATTTTCGGTGTCGGCGACGGACTCTTACCACCTTTTTTACCTGTGCCTGTCCCATAGTCTCACTGCACAGTCCATGTACGGCCCCTTGTATCAAGGCCCACGCCGCCTCTGTCACCTCCGCGGTTTGTCGCTTGTCTTCGGGAGGCCCGAATTCCGCAAAGCTATGGCTTAGGTTTGTACCACTTTGTGAGAGCAGTTGTGGCCTAGAACCCTGTGTATACATCGTATCTCTCTCATGTTTTTTTTTTTTTTTTTCGTCAGAATCCTCTCAGTCCCAGCTTTGTTTGGCTGAGGCCGGAGGTCGGATAGTGTGCATTTTCCATTCCGGTGCCATGAATACAGTAGGTGTTCATTGGACGTATCTGCTGACTCATTTTTATTTACCTGGTGAACTAGGGGTGTAATGCCTGCGACCACTGAAGGGTTGAGACCAGAATAAAGGGGAATGCTGATTTAGGAAGACGGCTTCCCCGGTGTGCGATTCTGTCAGTCAGTTTCTGAACATGGAGTATAGTCATTCAGAAAACGCTGGAGAAGCTACAGCTGTGAACGGGGCAGGACACGAGTGATTACTTTCCTTGCTCTCACAGAACTTAATCTGTAGAGAGAAACTAACAAGTAACAAGGATATGATTAGTGCAATGAAAAGGGAAGTCACTGGAGAAGAATAACTAGTAACAAGGATGTGACGAGTGCCATGGAAAGGGAAATCCCAGGAGTTATTTTCATTGAGTGATACAAAAAATGCCACGTAGCTCTTGTATTCCAAAGCTGAGAGGTAATAAAGTTTCAACACACTGAAAGTTGTGCAAAAACTATAGGAGCGCCTAATAGCAATAGTTTTTGTGTAAGGCTTCACCAAATGAGTGAAAAAATTGGCTGTCATTGAAAAATAAATTAGTATTGCCTGGCACATGAGGAACCAAGGACACTGCAAGGAGAGAAAAGAATATAAAGCATAAGGTATAAAAGGACTTTGCAGGTATACTTTAATCCTGAAGTATGTGGCTTTTGGAATAGGTTATGCCATGCTGAAGAGTACAGACTTTATTTTGTAGGAAAAGGTGAAAGTTTTAAACACAATGGTTATAGTTTTAACAATCACTTATTCAGCATACATAGTGTTATATTATTGTTTGGAAATTTTGTCCCCACCCAGAATAAGGGTGTTTCCCCTTGGTCTGGAATCAACCTCTCAGTTGTTGAAGTCTCTCTTCTGCTTTCTTTGGCCTTTTAAGTTTAAGGACCAGAGGAATAGAGACAAATTAAAAATGGAGTTTGGAAGCTTGATGAGTTTGCTAAATTGTTCCAAAACTGACCTGAAAGTACAATGCATTGTTCTCTGAGGGAAGTGCATTGGGTGACTCTAGAGTAAACCCTCAAGGCCTAATCAAGAGAGAGATGATCCTTTTACTCACTATTTTGCAGTTCATGTAAAGTAAAATTAGGTGGATTCTTAAATATTATCATTATACTTAAGTGTCTGTATTATGCCAGGTACTGGATTACAGTAACTGCAGCTCTGAATTTCAGTTTCTTCATCTGTAAATGGAGATGATAGCACTTACCTCAAGGTGATTGTGAAGATTGAGATAATGTTTGTGCTTAATGCTTTGTCTGGTACTTAGAAATGCACACATTCTAACAAAATCTTTTAAATGGTACTGTGGACTGTTATTTTTTGTTTTAAATTCTCTTTATCTTTCTTACTGAGCCAGGGTCTTCTTGAGGATGAGATGTATCATCATGGCCTTTCATTGCTTCTGTAGTGGGCATTCACATGCAGTGTAGATAGTATTTGAAGATGATGAGAACAAAAAATTAACAGTTGCAAGAAGCATGACTTTCATACTTTTGGATTTATACCATAACTAATGCTACTGATTTAGGTAGTAACAGCAGATGAAGTTGTCTTATTTTTATTAAATCAGAGGTAATGTGAATTTAAGGCTCAACCAGCATATGAACCATCCAAAGGCTTAAATCTCTGAGATATAATTAATGGGTATATTGAGAATTATAGGTTCAAATAAAAGAAGTAGAAGCATCATGAATAGACTAATTATAAATGAGTATTGCTATGTTATATGGAGAAAATAAATTATCATATATTCCCAAATAAGGACCCCCAAGGGGGTGTTGATTTCATGAGGCTATGTGCCTTGCCTCTGATGTCCGGATGTCCCTAGAGCCTTTTGTTTGAGGCTTTGTTTACCGTGGCAGTTATGAAATCTGCCTGAGACCTGCGTAAGCGTAATCTCCAGAATGATCTCCCAACTCACTTTGAAATCTTTTAGCCATAAAAACTCTTTTATTTAATGTTTCCCCCTTTTGATCTAGGTCTTTTTTCCAAATGCATTGCTGGTTAGTACTTGTTAGTAATCCCCGAGTGTTATGTCCCACATCAGGTGGAAGGGAGTGAGTTTATTTGTTAAGTTTGGCTTAGACAGATGCCACATTTGAGTAACAATGAGGTTTTCTGGCATTGATTATACTTAGGCTAAGTTTCATTTTTACGGGAATAAGGTTCTTCAGTACAAGCATTAACATCAAAGACTCGGCATATTGGCCTGTTTTCTTTTAATAGACACAGCTTTTGCCATTTTATTTGAGAAGGTAGCAGGACTTCCCAGGATGGAGATTTAATATTTTGTTAGATACTGTGTGGGCCTTTACCAGTTCTTTGAGCTTGCCCTGGAAAACCAACAAAACTCTGATGATGTTCAAGTCCCATCCCAAAAAAGAAGGATAATCTACAAATGCAAGCAAAACAATTCCTTCCATCTGCCCGATAACATCTAAGTGCCCTCTCAGCCTGAATCAGTCAGAGCAGACATCATCCCAAGATTGAGAAATGAACGAGCATAAATGAGGAACCTAACTACAGACCAGAGTAGATTTATTGATATTGTAGTTATTATCTTGTGTTTACAAAAGAACCTATAAGATTGATATAAAATTAATGATTACCAGGGGTTCAGAAGGGTTGGGAGGAATAAAAGGTGGAACACAGGGCATTTTTAGGGCGTGAATTTTGTTTGATATTGATGTGGGCTATGGGTGGAAGGCTCTTTGTCTCTTCAGAGATAACTAAGTTGTTTGACTTGTGGGTATGAAACGGTAAGAGGCTGCAGTCCTGCTCTTAGGGACCAGCAGGCTCCAGTCCCAGGAAATGTTTAACAAAGCAAGGGCTATAAACTTTAAGTATTTAGGGGAAATGCAAAAACCAAGGCTTATCTAAAATGTCTGGAGTCCTTGCTAAAAGCTTACCTAAGATGTGGAAGAGATATATGCTAATTAAAGCCTATTGAGAACTGAAACAAAGGGACGATTTAGCCTTTCCTCTCTGTATAAAAGACGTTTGAAAATCTTGTTCGGGGCTCGGGATTCAAACAGAAAGCTCCCGAGTCCGGCCGGCCGTCAATAAACCATTTTTTTCCTTCTCAAAATCATTCCTGAGTCCTGGCCTCTCTATACTCAAATAATTGAACTTCTCTTAAATTCCACAACAATATGAGTCTGCAATGATGGACACATGACATTATACATTTATCAAAGCCTATAAAACTGTACAGCACAAAGTGTAAATCACAGCGTAAACTATAGACTTTGGTTAATAGCAATGCTCCATTGTTGGTTCATCAATTGTAATAAATGTACTATACTAAGATGTTGATAGGGGAAACTGTATGGGAGTTTTATGGGAATTCCCTGTACTTTGGGTGCAACTTTTCTGTAAATCTAAAACTTCTCTAAAAATAAAATTTATTATAACCAAAAAAAGAGAGATAATGGGGAGAAATAGAAATGTTTTATAAATTATAAGGTCCTATAAAGAAAAAGGATCATGAAAGGGAAAGAATCTTATGAATTGACCTAAATATCAGTAAATTTCTTTCTTGTTTGGTTTAAGTACCTTTAATGCTACTTTTCCTACTAATTAAAGTAAAAAGATGTGTTAAGGGAAATCATCATACTGCAATGTAACTTGCTACATCTTTACAAATTATGGGAAGAAAAAAATGATTTGCCTCATCAGTCCCTACCTTCCTCTGCTATTGTTGGTGGTATGTTGCTTTAACAGTGTATGGATCTTTGGTTGTAAGGACCTGCTAGTGCCCTACACTTTGAGTTATTAGAAAGACTTACTAGCTTCATGGACTTGTATAAGTTCTTCAGCTTACTCTGCCTATCTAGCCTACCTACCTTTTAGACTGATAATGGGTAGCAAGAGATAATTCTTAAAAACCTACTTTACCTATATTCTAGCTTTTACTCTAAACTTGCATATTGTAAGTATTTCATATAAGTAAGAATGCTCAGTATGATCTCTTCTAGGCTTATCCATGTTGTAGTATATATCAGAACTTCATTCCTTTTTATAGTTGAATAATATTCCATTGTATGTATATACCATTCTTTTAGCCATTCTTCCATGGTTTATCCATTCTTGCATTGATGGATATTGGTGTTGCTTCCACATTTTTGCAATTATAAATAGTGATGCTATTAGAAAATGAAAATTTGTAAAGAAATTAGAACACGGATTACTAGGGGCCAGGGTGAGAGTGGGGAATGGGGAGTTAATGCTTATTTGGTTCAGAGTCTTTGTTTAGGCTGATGGAAAAGTTTGGTGATGGTTAGTGGTGATGGTAGCACAATATTGTAAATGTATTTGACACCACTGAATTTTATACTTTAAAGTGACTAAAATGATTAATCTCAAGTTGTATTTATGTTACTGGAATAGAACTGTACAACACAGAGAGAACCCTAATGTAAACTGTGGACTATAGTTAATAATACAGTTATAACTAATGATTCATAAATTGTAACAAAGGTAACATACTAAAGCAAAATGTAAATAATAGGGAACACTGGGGGGAAGGAGGAGGTTGGTTTCCATATATGGAAACTATACTTTCTGCATGATTTTTCTATAAACTCACAGCTAATAAAAAAAAAAAAATTTAACCATTTGAAACTAAAGATATAAAATATGACTGAAAGATTCCCTGAATTAACAGTGTTCAAATTATATGGTAACAAAATATTTGTGCTTACTATCAAAAGTAGTAGAACAGAGATCTAATAAATCCTTTCTATATTTATTTCATTCTTCTGGTAGTGCTATGAAAATGTTAAATGTTAATCTTGGCATCACAGAACATAATATATTTAGGTGCTACAGTATGTTGCCAGTTCAGACTTACACAGGAAAATGTCTCAACTGAAGAATTTTTTTTTTTTAAAAAAAGGTATCTTTGCTATTTGAAGTTGAAAAGAATTAAGAATACAAATAAAATTCATCCAAGCATCCATACTAGGAGGCCTTTGGAGACCCATTCAGTAACTAAATAAGTATTGTAATTTGTAAGTCCTATATCACTAGGTGTACTTTTGAAAGTACTTGATAACTGAACTGTCCTATTCTTAGTATTTTGAAATAATCGTATTTTTGTATGTTTTGGGTGTGTATGTAATAGCATAAGTTTTCACTGCCTCAGTGTTCACAATAAAAAAGAAAAAAGTTTTTAAAAACCTGCACCATTGTTATCAAGGTGAAATCTTTCTTGCTAAGGGCAGGAAAAAAATCCAAATTAATAAGGTCTAAATGAACAAATTTAGTGGTGCTTGTTTGCTTATAAGACACAGAATTCTTTTTCCTTCCACAAATAATACTACATATTTTATACTGGTCCAAATGATTGCTTGAAGTAAATTAATCTTTCCCTGTGTTAAAAGATAATTTTTCCACAAATACAACTGTAAAATCATGACTCATACAGAAATAAAATGAACATGTGTTAAAGATTTTTATTTAACTTGTAAGGACTGGTAAGAAGTTAAAACCAGTTCAAATGGCAATCAAAAAAGAAACATTTAAGATATCAGGAATATTGAAACAAATATGCAAAACTGGCTTCTTCCATAGTTGTAAGGGAAGTCACATAAACCTCCACTGCACAGAATTTACATGTCTATAGACAGGAATTATTATGCATTGCTCCCAGCTATCTATACCCATACAGAGTTGTAAAATAACTCAAAGGCAGAGCCTCCATTTAATCAGAATATGGTAACTCAGAAGGGTATACTCTTAACAATGCGATTTTCCATTGAAGCAGATATTTTTCTCTGTACCTGTTTTGTCAAATTGTGTCAAATTGTGTCAAATATGTGTATGTGTGTGTTTCTTATTCTCATTGGATGTGCTCTATAGAATATGGAAGATGCTTGGTAAATGTTTGATTGAATTGACTGATGCTATATATCTCAAATTGTAATTTGCTTATGAATCATCTGGGGAGTTTTTTGGTTTTTTAATTGCAGATTTTGATTCAGTGGGTCTTGGTGTGGCCCTGACATTCTATATTTTCAATAAGTTTGCATGCCAGTGCTGGTCCATGGACTGTAAATAGAAATGCATTTCTGACTGTAAAATTAAGAAAGAGTTAGATAATCATTATGGAAGAACATAACACTATACTGCAGGTAAAGGAAAAAATATGGAGCTGCTGTGCTATCACTTGAAGAAAGTGACTAGGCACAACCAGGAAGTGTAATTCTTAGAAGGCAGACAGTGACCACTTAAGATCACTGCCTGAAATTTTGTGTTCCTTGAGCTATCTGGACTTTTCTTTGGAAGTATATGAGCAGACTGCCTAACAGTAAATCAGGAAGCAAACCTATCTAAGCATAAATTGTCTTCACAAAGGTTGTAAAGTTAAGGAAACAGTCCACAACTCCATCTTCACTTCTGACACCAACTTCAGAATTTGGGAGTATATTAACTCTTGACAACAATATGTGATAATATGCAAAGTATTGCCAACCAGGGAAGCCTACCTGAGCCTTGGTATCCAGAGTTTTTTGTTTGACCCAAGGCCCCCAGTAAACAAAGATGCTCTTTATCAGGCAGGATATTTCAAGGATTTAGAGATTACTTCCCAAGAGCTGAGAGCAAATGCCAGACCTCTCAGGCAGCGCAAGGTTAAATTCTAAATTTTTCACTACTCATAGACATACACACTTTTACCATGATAATTTACTCAAATCAGTGGTACAGATATGCCCACTGAGTTTTAATCAATGTGTAAGATTTTTTTTTTTAACTGCAACTGACAATTACTTGTCTTCTATCAGGACATTTAAAAATTTTAAACTGAGCAGGGTCCTGTAATTTATTGTTAGAGAGTTAAACTTTCTGTTAGCAACAAGTAAAAGTTGAAACATAATATGAAACTGGCACCAAAGTAAGATGCAGAATATGCATAGTAAAAGTAGGGTTACTAGATTTAGCAAATACAATATAAAATACCCAGTTAAATATGAATTTCAGGTAAATAATAAGTTATTTTTAGCAATATTTGGGACTTCATTAAAATAAAAGCTATTAATTCAGACTTTTATATGGCAAATCTAATAATAAATAGTCTACCTGAACAGTAACACCTGAATAATGAGTACTTAGAAAATATTACAATAATTGTGCAGGCAGTTTAATCCCAGCAATTGTTTCACCAAACATCCTTTACTCAAAAGCATGCTGAGAGCTCAAAATGGCTAAAAACAACTGTTTCACAGAAGGGGATGTTTTCAAAGACTGAGTCATTACTGACTTTAAAAAAAAGTACTAATTCTTTATGCTCCTGTTAAGAATTCAGGTTCATTATTGATTTAAGGGTAGTAAAAGAATTTATGCTATTAGGGAAGATGTCCAAGCAAATACTTAAAAAAAAATATATATATATATATATATACACACACAAACACATATATATATACACACACACACACATTAATAGGAGTTAACTTCATTTCCAAATTTCTGGGAGAATTTAAGCTCACTTAGAAATAAGTATTCAGCTTCACTGGCACATGTTAAAGAGTATATTGATAAACTCTTGTGAATTATGTAGGAATTTAACCAAGATTGAGGAAAAATACATCCTAAGAACAGGCCCTCATGAACCTAGAAAAATGATTTTCTAAAGGTAAAAATGAATTATTACTATGGACACATAGAGTTTCTAAAATTAATGTTCTAAGTCACAAGATTTTTCTCCTATCAAATATAGTCAGTGTAGCCCTAGTTCTTTGGGTAGTATAGATTTGTGATTACAAATTGGTAGTTGTTACTTGCAAATATAAAGAATCTGTGGTGTTAACAAGATATTAAGCACTAGCAGTTTCCATAATTTGCTCCTGGATAGTTGATCGAGTTTCCTTCTTTGTCTTGACTGTTAAGAAAAGTCAGAGCCAGATTTGTCCCCCATATCTGCTAAATACATTACAACATAATTATTGGGTTTGTTTTTGTTTTGTTTTGTTTTACCTTATTTCTGGCTTCCTCTTATTTTGCACTCCTTAATTTAGCATAACCCAATTTTCTGTTTGTTTGTTTTTTTAATCTAATTAATAAATGATAGGAACCTTCTTATCTGATGAGATTGGGACCTATACTTGGTAGAGAAACTTTTAAAGTTAGTTAAAATAGGGAATAAAAGAAGATAAAAAATACTCTATTTTAACTAGCTTTAAAATTTTTGAAGTTAAAATGTTCATTAACATTTTAAGACTTTAAATTGTATTCATTTTATTTTTTAAACTTCAAATTTAACATTTGAGCGTATGTATAGTGTGACATATATTTGCTATAATTGATGAAATAACATCTTCATAATATTACTGCCTTCTATAGTTCATAGCTTGTATTTGATGTATTATTCCCACAAACCATCCTATTATTAACAGCATGTATTAGTATTATATATTTATTATCATTCATGAGAGAACATTTACATACTTGTCCTGTTAACTATACACCTTCATTCACCACGGGGTTCACTATGTTATAAGGTCCCCTGCATTGTATAATCCCTACAAAGTGTACCTTCATTGGCTGTCAGTTTCATCACAGAGGTGTGCTATCATCATCTTAGTCCATTTCAGAACATTTCTATTATTCCAAAAGGAGAATCCCATACTCTTTTAACACCCACATTATTGACCTTTGGCATTGATATAGTACCTTCTTTGGCGTTTTTGTAAAAATATTACAATATTACTGTTAACTGTAGTCTGTATGTAACATTAATTGTATTTCATATTCTTAACACCTTGTAATAAGGAAACATTCTTGTTTTTGTACTGTTAACTACAATCATCATCCACCACTGAAATCTGTTATTCATTCCCTAGATTAGCCTCTAACTTTCTTTCAATTGACATTAATCTTCCTACACTACCCCATAATGCTCAATGTAATGTGTTACCATCAACTCTATCCATTTCCCCACATTAAAAATCCACCTTATGAAATATTCACCCCACAGTCTATCCCATAGTAAACTATAGAGTTTGACACTGTGAGTTTACTCATCATATTTAGTTAATATTAGTGAGATCACACAATACTTTTGAGTCTGGCATATTTCACTAAACATAATGTCCTCAAGGTTAATCCATGTTGTTATAAGCATCCCAACTTCATTTCTTCTTACAGCTAAATAGTACTCCATTGTATGTATATATACCATATTTTTGTTTATCCATTCACCTAATGGGATTTTGATTGACATATTTACCATAGTAAAGGTTCTCATGCTATATCTCTACATCATTGGTTCCTAACTGGGGGTCTGTGGAAAGATTTCAGGGGTTTCTTCAGCTTGAATTTAAAAAATTAACTATTTTTTCTGACCTCTAACTGAAATCTGGCATTTCCTTTACTTATGAATGTATGCAATAAATAAATTACAGTAATATTCATTTCACCTGACTGGCAGAGGGCTCTGTGGAACAAAAAAGGTTAAGAGGGAAGTGGACGTGGCTCAACTAATAGAGCATTGCCTACCATATGAAGGGTCCAGGGTACAATACCCAGGGCCTCCTGACACCTGTGGTAAGCTGGCCCGTGCGCAGTGCTGCTGCGCTCAAGGAGTGCCGTGCCGCACAGGGGTGCCCCACGCACAAGGAGTGTGCCCTGCAAGGAGAGCTGCCCTGCATGAAAAAAGCGCAGCCTGCCCAGGAGTGGCACTGCACGCACTGAGAGCTGACACAACAAAAGAGATGCAGTTTCCCAGTGCCACCTACTAATGCAAATGGACACAGAAGAACACACAGCGAATGGACACAGAGCAGACACTGGCGGGAAGGGGAGAGAAATAAATAAAATAAATCTTTTAAAAAAGGTTAAGAACCCCTGCCCAACATGTATTTAGGGAATATTTTTTGTGTTTCAATTTGATCATTTTCTCCATAAAGGTCTTGCATATCTTTTGTAAGATTCATTCCTAGATATCTTATAACAGACAAACAATAGTGTGTCTGTTAAACTTCTTATAATTCCCATATAGATAGTCTCCTTTGAGAAATATTTCTTCTCAAATATAAACAATAATAGCAGATACCCAGAGTTAGACAAACTACAGAGATAGAGGACACAGTCTGCAAGACTACTTTCATTTCTGACACCACCTTCAAGTTTGAGGTGTTCCCAAAACCACCCTCAGTTTCAGTAATTTTCAGAAAGGACTCACTGAAAGCTATTACATTCAAATTACTTTTTTTTTTTTTAAAACAGGCAGAGGATACAGATTAAAATTGGCCAAAGGTAAAAGCACATAGGGCAGAGTCTGGGAGGGGTCCAAATACAAAGCTTCCATTGTCATCTGCAGATGTGTTACCCCCAGAATCTATGTGTTACCCCCAGAATCTATGTGTTACTATACACAGAGTATTGCCAACCAGAGAAGCTCACCCTGCCTTCAGTATCCAAAGTTTTTATTGGGGTTTCATTACATAGACATGATTAATTGACTGACCACATGGTTAAATTCAATATCCAGGTTGACTGATTCCATGTGACTCAAAGCTCCGACACTGTCACATGGTTGGTCTTTCTGATATGGCTGGCCACTACACTATGTCATTGTGTGTGGCCAGCACTTATTACGCATAATATAGATTACAAATAGAAGCCAAGGGCAAAGGCCAGATCTCTGTTTGGACAAGACCAAATTCTTTACTACCGCACAGGTATTATTGTATAGTTTAGACTTTACAGGTAATGGAGCTGATGTTTTATGATTAAATATAATGTTTACTTTAGGCTTTTGATAAATTCCTTTCTATTCTTCACTTGCTAAGAGCTTTCTTTTAAGTGGGTCTTGAATTTTATAAAATGCCTTTTTACTTTCCCAGGTAAAATTTTTGCAGCACAAATCTGACACTCTTTAATGTTTTCTCTAGGGTGATTGTCACATGACCTACTTAGAGATCTCTAAGCAAAATACAACAGGAAATTTGCTAGAATCAAGAATAATGGATCCCTGTTCAGTTGGAGTCCAGCTTCGTACCACGAATGAGTGCCATAAAACATACTACACTCGTCACACAGGTTTCAAGACTTTGCAAGAATTGTCATCAAATGATATGCTTTTACTTCAACTCAGAACTGGAATGACACTTTCTGGGAATAATACAATCTGCTTCCATCATGCAAAAATTTATATCGACCGATACGAAGATTTACAGAAGTCATGTTGTGACCCATTTAACATACACAAAAAACTAGCCAAAAAAAATTTGCATGTAATTGATTTAGATGATGCCACTTTCCTGAGTGCAAAATTTGGAAGGCAGCTTGTACCTGGTTGGAAGCTTTGTCCAAAATGTACACAGATAATCAATGGAAGTGTGGATATTGATTCTGAAGACCGTCAGAGAAGAAAACCTGATTCAGATGTATGTATATAAGTCTTTTTATTTCTGTCATAGGATTTCTACAATGTGACATTTTTTTAAACTATAAGGAAATCATTTACCATTATATTTATTATATTCATTAATATAAAATGAATATGAAGTTGGGGAACTGAAAGTAAGTGGTGTTTTTTCATTTTTCTATATACCTGAGTTCAAGATTGCATGAGAAAGAAAACAGGCTTGGGAAAGGAATAAATACCAAAGACTCCTAAACTATAACTCCTAGAACTGAGATATTAGGAGTGGCTTTTAGAATGTTCTGGCAAAGCAAGGGCTTACATAGCTTAGTATCTTCTGATACCAAAGTAACTCAGTGGGACATGCCCACTAGCAAGAGACCATATAGCAAGATATATTTCCCTTTTTCTGAAGGACTTGAAAATTACTATTTTAAAGGAAGCACCTGGGAGGTGACTTGCAATGATTGTTTCTTATTTCAACCTTTCTTTCTCCTGGCTACTATCCTGTTTTTATTTGGGTTTTGAAAATGCTGGTGAGTTTCCTTTTATTCTAGCTCTGAATTCTTATTTGGTATTGTCAAGGCTAATTTTAAGCCTCTGTATGATCAAAATGTATATTTTGACATTGAAATATACTAAATATTTTGTAGCTCTCTTCCTTAGAAATTGTATAATCTTCCACTGAAAGGGTAATCATTCACATGCCTACCATGCAGATTATTAGTTTAGGATTTTTTGATATATAGAACACGGACATGGGCATCAAAATGAGCACTTTTTAAAATTTCTAATTATAAAGTCATTTTATCATTCTTACAACTGAAATATATATCTTTTAATTTTCTCCTTTGGAATTATATTGGTAAACCTAAATTTAAAATAATTAAAACTTTATATATAGTCTTTTCTTTTGCCCCTCATAGGCACATTTCTAGGACCCAGTGTTACCTTAGCAGTTCATACTAGGTACTTGCTGTTACTGTCACTTTAGATGTACTCTTTATCTTACCTATTCTGCTCTTAAGAAATGTATCACGTGAAGTTTTTTCCTCCGAAAATAACAAACTTTATCCCTTAAGCACCAGAATTTTGTTTTACCAAAGCTTTTCTAAGATATTATTGCTTCAGAAGTTGAAACCATATTTTCTGCTCTTAAAATTATATGAAATATAAAAATGGAACCTTTTCTTAAAAACTCGGGAGCTTTACTAGGAACCTTAGTAACATGTCTTTAGGTTATGCAGCAGTTTTTCTGCCTGCCTTGCTTTCTCGGCAGCAGCCATTGTAGTCATCACCATGCCTGTCCTTCTTTGCTTTTAATAGGCCAGAACTAAAATAATGAAATGTTATTAATATTAAAAATTAACCAATAAACTTTGAATATAGTCCAGAGACTTTTTAAGTTTTGTTGCATTTGGGCTTTAAAACCATTTTTCTTTCTTGTGGGTTCCAATCGGTGTTCCAGGGTAAGCTTTGATCTGGGATTAATGTAGGTGAATTATTAGTCTTATTTATGGCCTGAGGTCCAGATTTCAGTTAATAAATTTGTTTATCTTTGTTCAGGGTAGAACTGCTAAAGCTTTGAGATCCTTACAGTTTACAAACCCAGGAAAGCAAACCGAATTTGCTCCAGAAACTGGTAAAAGAGAAAAAAGAAGGCTTACAAAAAATGCATCAGCAGGTTCAGACAGGTAGGCTATGTGTTACTTAAGACCTATGTTAACTTGCTGCTTCCATGTATATTGTTTTCCTTGTAAGCTTTCAATTTTCTGGGTAGGTATTTTAAATTGGATGATGTAGGATAATTAATAAGAACCTTGAAGGATCTGGGTTTTTTCCATAAAATTAAGGCTTCCGTTTTCAGCTCTAAAAAGTTTCTAAGAAGGTAGCAATGAAATGAACGGTATCTAAAGATACTATTTTTGGTGTGAGAATAAAAATAATCGAAAAATACATCTTAAAATTGAAATAATTCAACTTTATAAAAAGCATGATATTACATAATTGGTACATAACTGTTTTATGGGTGGCAGTTAAAAAGCATTTAAACTTTATGAAAATGTAAGGTTGCTTTTATTTTTTACATATCTGAACTAGAAAGGCAGTTATAGTATCATCAACAGAGTGTATGGCAGAAAAATTGTTCAGACTTAAATTGACTTAAATTGAACATTTCTAAAGTATAGATTGAAAAATGTTGGTATAATTATTCAGAATTATTTTTAAGTACAATAAACATTTCTACATATGCCATTTATTCCATTTGTAAAGGTTTTCCACTGAGTCATTTGAGTATTTTCAAACTAAGTTTACTAGAGCTGAGTAAAGAATAAGAAACAGATTAATGAATGTCAGTTTAAAAACCAATAGTATATTGTATTAAAATAAAAATAAAACTGCCCACAAAGCAGTAGACTGGTAACCAATAAAATGTACTATTAACTAACCATTCTTTTTAATTAACCATATATTAAAGAAATATGCTTGTTGTGGATAAAGTTCTTGTCCATTCCTTTATTGAATTGACTTTTAAATGGATTTCAAGAGGCATATTCAGGCTTTTTTTATTTGTCTCAACACTCTAGATGATGTCTCTTCTTTGACTTGCTTTATGGCTACTGACTGTAGAGTAGCCTTGAGCTTAGTAAGTTATGAACACTTAGGCAGGACCTCACTCCTAATTCAGAGTATTTTTTTTTCTCCTTAAAATTTTTACATTCCCTTATTTTCAACTAAATGTTCAAAAATACAATATTTGTGAGGTATAATTCACTTATTTTGTTGTTTTGTTTTGTTTTTACAGGCAAGTGATACCAGCAAAAAGTAAGGTCTATGATAGCCAGGGTCTCCTGATTTTCAGTGGGATGGATCTCTGTGACTGCCTTGATGAAGACTGTTTAGGGTGTTTCTATGCTTGTCCTGCTTGTGGTTCTACCAAATGTGGGGCTGAATGTCGCTGTGACCGCAAGTGGCTGTATGAGCAAATTGAAATAGAAGGAGGAGAAATAATTCATAATAAACATGCTGGATAATTTGTGGTATCAAACCATGGGTCTTTTAAAGGTCTTTTCTCTGTTACTAAAATTCTGTTATTCTAAGATATACTCAAATTTTAAGCTTGGTTGCCAAATGGCAGAGATTTGAAAACCACCTTGACATGTGCTTTTGGGGTGCTTTAAGATTCATTATTTGCTATAAACTTAAGTAGGTTTTGACTCAGCTGTCAGCTTTTAGTCCATCTGGGTCAATGTAGACAAGTAAAGGCAGTCCTTGATTTGCATGGCTCCAATAAGCACAATTTCAGTTACTACAGTTTAGTTAAATAACACCAGTCCCCTGACAATACAGTTAAATTTCAGTTACCAGAGTATATTAACTGTAAGTAATTTTACACAAAGTACAGAATTCCCTACCAGCTCTTTAGTCCTCACATCACTACATAAATAACAGATGTATATTATGATCAGTGACCAATCACATCATTTCTTTGAAATTCTGCCCGTGATAAGTCACCTTGCATCTGTTATTCAGTTCATGCACGGATAGCAAAGTGTGCAGTTTGGTTGTCTCTTTGTCATCTGTCATTTTATAAAAGTAGACAATTGACAGAGCATATTGGCCAACAAAGGTGAAAGTGCAGCAAAGAAATGGAAAGTAAAAACACTGGAAGTAAGGTTGAATCAAAAAATGGAGTTAGAAAAGAAATAGCTGATCATGGAAATGTTGGCACTGCTACCATTGGAGAGATTCTAAATATGCAGCCAGAGTAACTTACTTAGTCAAGGCAGACTTACCAACATAAACTAGGAAAGTAGTTGTGATGAAAGGATGAATGTGTCCCAGAAGAAGTGGTGCTGGCAAAAAACTTCACATTAAAGGAACTCTCAGAGAGATTTCACAACATAGAAAGTGCAAAGGATAAACTTGGAAACTGATCCAAACTTAAAAGGAGTGAGTATAGCAGTTCTCCAAGGCATAGGAAAGAAGCTCATTCAATACCATAAGTTATTTGATAAAAGGAAGAATGCAAGTACTGTTCAAACTATTTTTTATTAATTTTTTGCAATGAAATAAAACACTTTAATTTAGAGTTCTAGTGTTTTAAATTACAGCATACTAAATATGTTTTACTACCTTTTTTCATTTTCTTTTTACATTTATAACAGTTTTTTATTATTTTGACAAAAATTTTTAAAGGTCACAGTACAATCAGAATTCTTCCTATTGACTATTAAGATTGCTTTGCTTGGCCATTTTTATGGCCCCATACTACCATGCAAAACAAGAACTGCCTGTAGCTGAGAACAGTGTCTGACTTCAGGGAAAATTAATTTTGATACAACTAAGTGGTTAGGTTTTAAAAACTGTTTTGGAAATAATCTGCATATCTAAGCACTAATACATATTTTTTCTTCTCCCCACTTCTAAAATAAAATAATTAAAATATTTTAGTATTGTAAACTTTTCATTGTTTCAACCACACATTCTTGATGAAAATTTGTTCTTGAGGGTGAGAAAAATCTTACTCTTTTTATGTATAAAGCACGGATATACATATAGTATATAAGTAGATATATATTATGTCTGTGGTATTAACATTTATTGGTACTAACATTTGTTTACAATTGAAAGGTCTAAAAAGACTCTTTAAGGGGGTGACGAAGAAAAAAGAAATGGGCAGAAATGCTGGTTAAAACAAAGTATAGGGAAGCGGACTTGGCCCAATGGATGGGGCGTCTGCCTACCACATGGGAGGTCTGCAGTTCAAATCCTGGGCCGCCTCGACCTGTATGAAGCTGGCCCATGAACAGTGCTGATGCGCGCAAGGAAGGCCTTGCCACGCAGGGGTGTCCCCCATGTAGGGAAGCCCCATGTGCAAGAAATGCGCCCCGTAAGAAGAGCTGCCCAGCACAAAAGAAAGTGCAGCCTGCCCAGGAATGGCGCCGTACACACGGAGCTGACACAACAAGATGATGCAACAAAAAGAAACACAGATTCCCGGTGCCATTGATAAGGATAGAGGCAGTCACAGAAGAACATACAGCGAATGGACACAGAGCAGACAACTTGTGGGGAGGGGAAGGGGAGAGATATAAATAAATATTTTTTTAAAAACTATACATTCTTTAGAAATTGAATCTTGATGTTGCAATTTGGATGTGTATTGCTTAGAGGCTTGGGGCTTGTGGTGTCTTCCATCTGTCCCTCTTTTTAAGACACCTACCTTTCATTCTACAAAAACTCATCACTTTGGACATTGCCACTAAATGAGGTTTTTGTTTTGTTTTGTTTTTCCCTAAATACAGAACTGCAAAATCAAATGAGCTTTTACCAACTTGAAATATTTTATAGCCACTGAAAAGCTTAAATTTATATAACCAGTTGGATTGAATTAACCATTCGAAATTTCTTATTGTCCCATAGTACATTTTTGCTCTCTGTTTAAAATGACTGGTATTATTTTGATGCATTGCCATTTTCAACCATGGAATTAAATGTCATTTTTAAGTTGTAATTGTTTACAGACCTGGTTATCTGAAGTACAGTTAGCGTATCAATTCTCAGAAATACATTCCAGCTGAGTACTGGCAAAAGAATATTTTAGTTTTATACATTTAAATTAGATGCTCGATTGTTTATTCCAAATTAAGGAAATATGGAGGATACAAACATACACCAGTTTAATCAGAACTTCCAAGATCACTGAGCTTTCTTAGTTGTGTTATAACCTACTTCACTTTTGTTGCTTCTAAGCATGATATATTGCTCGGGCTCTTCAGATAGACAAATTAAAATCTGACTTTTATTCAGAACAGCATTATATTTTTGATGGAATGAATGACTTTAAAATTCAAAATGCACTAAGCATTCTCTAAGAAATTTCTGTCTTTAGAGGTAATAATTTTTTCAAAGGAAAACTTCACTTGAAAAATAGTTTTACTAATGTTTGTTCATCATGCCCATTTAGTAGACCAAACTTTTAATGAGCATGCAAAACTTTCACAAAGAAAGGCATATCTAATTTAACATATAACTGTAATAAAAACTGTGTCTTTGTTAAAGTTATATCCAAAAATCCATTTACTGCTTTTTAGTATAAAATTATAGAAATATAGAATACAATGAACTATTTTTTTGTTTGTTTAAACATGATTCAGGGTAGTTAAATTATTTTAGAATGCAATTGATCTAAAAAAGCAACTAAAATAAACACTTCTGCTCTATCCAGAGCCTAGTGAAGAAGTTAATATAAGGTCCCAAATATTGGTTTTAAAGTAGACTTGCATGTTTGTAATTGAATAAAATAAATGGCATTGTGTTCTTTTTCATATTTGTTTTTTGCAAATATAAGAAAATAACATTTAACTTTGGAATATTATACATACAATATTCTTAAAGTATAATGTCTAGTTCTTTGTAACAACCAGTGTATTCTGAAAACGGCTTTCCTGGAATGGATTCAATCAAGTAATTTTTAGCAGATGTATTTTCAAGTATACATATTTATAGTGATTTAGTAATGAATGATTTGGGTAAGTTATAACATGGTTCTTAAATTTTGGGAGATCAAGAACCCCCGTGAGAAGTTGATAAAAGCTATGAACTCCACAGAAAAATACATGCATTCATGTACTCACAAAAACCCCCAAGTTCAGTATCCCTGAGCATGTACTGGAGTGCCTGAGTACCATGAAATATTCTGTAAAACTTTTTTTTTTTTTTAATGTGAAGTGGATGGCTAAAGGTTGGTTGTTTGGGTTTGTTATATAGTGTTGTCAGTGGTTTTTGTGGGGAGTAGGGGCAGGGAGAGTCAAAGCAGTTCAGTTCTTTGAAAGAGCTATTCCTGCCCTGAAAAATCAGATCTTACTGTCATCTCTTATTCTCACCCCTCCCACCTCAAAAAGTAATTAAAAGTCACTCACACTGTAGAAAACTGAGATGTCTTATCTGGTCTGAACTTTGATAATTAGAAATTTTCTACTTACCTTAAGGTTGCCTTGCTAGAAATTGCTTAACATCCTTGGGTAAAATTCATGTGTCACTGCCTTAGGATTTGCTGACATCTGCTGGTATCGTCAAGAAAATACCCTCTTGCTACTTAATATCTTTAAAGTAAACTATGATCACTGGTAATTACATAATAACTTACTGAAATGGGATATTAAAAAATATCTTTTTCGCATTATTAGGTCTTGTCCAGGATCAGTCAACCATTCCAGGTTTTTGTGGTTTTTTTTTTTTTAAAGAATATGTGCAAGTTATGGAAAGAGACATAGGAACTTAGGGATTTTTCATTTATTTTTATAAAGTAGAGGGGCTTGGAGAAATAATGCCTTTCTCTATTTTTTTAAATCATAACTAGTTTGAAAGGTTTAATAGACTTCTGTATCCAATGAATATATGCCCAGGGGAGGGGATGTGATTCAAGCAGTTGAGCACTCAAGTGCACACCCTGGTGCCTAAAAAAAAGTACAGGACAACCAGCAAGATGGTGGCAGAGTAAGGAGCTCCTAGAGTCAGCTCCTGCTACAAGGCTGTTAGTAAACACCCAGAGCTCTGGAGCTAGCTGAAGCACCTGATAGGGGGCTCCAGGAGACCAGAAGAGCATCCTGCAATGTACTTGAAGGAATGGAAGGAGGAGACTGCCCATCTGCAGAGAAGATTCACAAGTAGAGCACTCCACACCACGGAGGCCAGTGCCCATCCTTCGCTGGGATGGAGGCACAAGCTGCCCTCCTTCCCAAAAAGGGAGGAGGAAGAGACAGTTGGGCGTCAACTTCAGCTACCGATGAGTAAATTCAGCGGGCTAAAGTATCCTAAGAACAGCTAAAGTTTGAGCCTGCCCAAGTCTGAAGGAGGCCGCTAGCCACCATCTTATCTTCTGTGCCTAGCACGAGGGGATGCGGGCGGACTGAAAATCACAGTGCTGGTAGGGACCGGCTTCTTTCCATCCAGGTCAGACTGTAGCTCCAGTCTAGGCCCCAGCCCCACCTCAGGCAGGGAGGAAGCCAGGGACCTGCTCCAGCCTCTGCAGAAAATTACCAGCCAAGGCACAGAGGCCAGTGATTAGCCTACTATGACAGCACAGGCTGTACCAGGAGCTATTCTGTTACTGAAATTGGAAGCTCCATTTCCCAGAAATGGAAAGAAGAGATGGTTGGCCACCGATTTCAGCTACTGATTAGCAGACTCCACTGGCTAAGGTATAACCCTAGGAATAGCTAGGGTGTGAATCTGTCCAAGTCGGAAAGAGACCATGGCCACCACTTTGACTCCACCCCCAGCATGAGGGAAAGCTGGGCTGACTGAAAATCATAGCCACGGTAGGAACCCATTTCTTTCACCCAGATTGCCCTGCAGCCCTAGGCTAGACTTCAGTCCCACCTCTGGAGCAAGATAATTATCACCTCTCTCCCACTCCAGAAGGTCCCAGTATGGGTTCCCATAGCTGCCTAATGAGAATACAATCAGACACAGAACACACAGTGAATGAACACAGCAGACAATGGAGGGAGAGGGTAAAAATAAATTTTTAAAAAATCAAACAGCATGGTACTGGCATAAAGACAGACATAAACCAATGGAACCAAATCGATGGTTCAAAAACAGACCCTACATGTATGTTCCAGTGATTTTTGACTAGCCTGTCAAACCCACACAGCTCAGGAAAAACAGTCCATTCAACAAATTGTGCTGAAAGAACTGTGTCTCCACACCCAAAAGAAGGAATGAGGACCCCTATCTCACACCTTATCCAAAAGTTAACTCAAAATGGATCGAAAACCTAAAAATTAAGAACCACAAGCTTCTAGAAGAAATTGTAGGAAAATATCTTTAAGACCTGGTGGTAGGTGGTAGATTCTTAAAGGAGAGGAGGACTGAGATGGACTACTGATGTTTAATGTATGTAGAAGTTTTAATTAGCTTTACTGAAAAAAATGTGGAAATATATAGAGTAGATGGTAACAAATAGTGAATACAGCTATTTTATAAATGGGGATGTGGCTGAAAATGGTGGTCTAGGTATGTAAATGCCAAATGACAGAATGCTAGAGAATAATCTAGGAACTGAATAGTACAGTAAACTAAGAGGTAGATGAGAATTATGGTTGTTGGTACAGATGCAAGAGTGTCCTTTGTGAGCTAGAGCAAATGTACATCACTACTGCAGGGTGTTAGGAATGTGGAAAAGCATGGGAAAAATACAGCTGTAGTGACTTATGGACTGTGGTTAGCAGTAATAATATAATATTCTTGCATCTATGCAAAAGATGTACTGTGTTGATAATGAGGCAGTATGGAAAATGTGAGTTCAATGTACACTATGGCCATGGTAACAATCAGATGATATTATCTTATCTGTAACAAACGTTCCACCACAGTGTGGTGTGTTGATGGAGGAGTGATATATGGAAATTTTGCACATGTGCATGATTTTTTTATAGGTTTACAATTTCTGTCATAAAAAATATATTTAAAAAATAATAATTGGGTTGGGGGAAAAACCAAATATAAGATAGGGACTATAATTAGTAGTAATATTTTGACAATATTCTCTCATCATTTCTAACAAATGTCTTACTACAGTGCAAGATGCTGGTGGAGAGTTGATGTATGGGACCCCTATATGATGTTATGCATGTTTGCTTTGTAAGCTCATACACTTATTGTTTACATATGTTCATCTATATATGATATAAAGATAATAATAGGGTGGGTTGGGGGAAAATACTTTGGTTAGTAGTAATATTTTGACAATGCTCTTTAATCATTAGTCAAGGTTTAACAGCAAAGCAAGGTATTGGTGGTAGGGTGAGTTATGAGAGTCCTGTATGACATTATTTATGTTTGTTTTGTACGTTCACAACTGTTACTATACACTTATTGTTTATGTATGTTTATGTATGAATGATATACTTCATAAATTAAAATTTATGAAGAATATATACCCAACCTTTTGATTATTTGTAATCGTGTAGTTGTGGGGATTGACTAATTTTATCAAGTTAATTAGATGTTTTCTAGAAAATACAGGAAACAGACCAGGCAAAGCAAATATAAGAGATAAGAGGAGTTTTGGGCTTGTGGTCTTCATTGTAAACTTGGATTGATGGATGATACTTTTTTTTTTTTTCCTCAGTTCTTTTTAAAGGCATACTTTGAGGTTAAAGTACATTTTATTATAATGAAATAAAGTGAAAAACAGATATTGACTCAGGGTTGCAGAATCTTTATCTGAGCAAGAGAAGTCTTACCTAAAACCAAGATTGTGGAGTAAATACTTTAATATGGCACCTGAAATCATTCTAAATGCAAATACCTAACTCTGTAAGTTTCCTTTTGTTACCCACACTGAATCAATTACATTGAATAATTTGATCAATTAAATATAAAATGTAAATAGATTTACAGTTTGGACTTCAGGGTATAGTATTTGCTTATAGTTACTTGAAAAAATTAAACTGGTCATCAGATGGCATAAGATAAAGTAACTGATAATGACAGTACAAGTACTCTGTAAATGGGCTTTACAAGATTCTGGGTAAAGCTGAAATTTCATTTTGGCATTAAAAGAAAAAATGATCCAGAAATGTTCTGGGAATTGTGGCATCATTAGAGTTTTAAAAATAACATCTCATCTCTTCCCAAAGGTTAGTTACCTTTTAATTTCAATTTGACTTTTCCTGTCTTTCAAACTTAGTCAAGTGAGGTCAGGTCAAGTATTAAGAGAATTCATTGTGCCAGTCTGAAGTGATCTGGAAAAAACTATCAATTGCGCTTTATTTTTGGCAGATGATGAGACTAGTAATTCTCAAAACTTGATGAGGTTTAAAAAAATATCAACAAACTTCTAGTCATTTATGGCTTAGTGAATCTTACAATGCAGAGAAAATTTATGTATAAAATACATAATTTGGTGCATGCAATAGATTATTCATGCTTTGCCAAAATAATTTGCCTTGTGGCATTCCTAAATTGGTCTTCAAAAATTGAGTATAGAAATTATTTGAAAGGGAAACATTTCCAAAGTTTTTAGTGTTTTGTTAACTGTTTGAGATACCCACAACCCAAGTTAGGAGGCTTCTCAAAACCTTTTGAGGGAAATGGCTTTAGGGTTTCTTAAACAATGAATTTTGTTTTCCCCAAATCCCAATTGATTAGAGAATGAGGGAGACCTGACCCAAGAAAGCCCATCTTTACCTTGGCCAGAAGCTTATGAGTTGCTAGGTATTAAGGAAACACTGCCCAAATGATGACAATATGATAAACTGAGCCAATCAAATTCAGGAATTTGAAGATAAAGGGGAAAGAATTTAGTTTGTGTAAGGAGAGATGAAAAGACGGAATAGCTCAGGCACTATAATAGGACACCTGGTTTCTATATCTAAACCCTTGAGAGGCATCAACTACTAGGGTTGCCACTGAGTCAGGAGAGCTGCGGTCAGATGAATTTATCTGTTGTATCTTGAAAATAATTCATTGAAGCCTGGCCACAAAGTCAAGATCCTTCTTGTTTTCATATGTAACCTTGCAAATAATATCCCTTAACTTGAGGACACCTTAAAGAGGAATTAATTATTTCATCCAAAGAGCCTTATTAATGGAACTACTCTTGTAGTTAAGAGAAAAGAGACTGAAGGAGTCAAGTTATGCTTCTTCATGTGTTTGTATTATATCCTTAGATAACTCTAGACTAGTGGTTCTCAAGATTTGAGCGTACATTAGAATCACCTGGAGGGCTTGTTAAAATGCAGATTCTTGGGCCCTACCCCTAGAATTTCTGATTTAGTAGGTCTGGAGTGGAGCCAGAGAATTTGCATTTCTAACAAGTTTCCAGGTAAAGCCTTGTTGCACTTTAAGAACCACTGTCCTAGCATAAGCAACAAAAGAGGAAATAGCCAAATTTCATTTCATCAAAATTTAAAACCGACTCTAAACACCTAGAAGAAAACAAAAGGAAAAAGGAAGCATTTTCAGGATCCTGTGTTGGGCAATGATTTCTTAGACTTTATACCAAAAAAGACAGGCAACAAAAGAAAAATAGACAAATGGACTTAATCAAAACTAAAAACATGTGTTCACCAAACGACCTCATCATGAAAGTAAAAAGACAACCTACAAAAAGATATTTTAAAAAAACAAAAAACGACAACCTACAGAATGGGTGAGAATATTTGGAAACCACATCTCTGGTAAGGGTTTAATGTCCAGAATATATAAAGAAATCCTTAAACTCAACAACAAAAAACTCAATTTAAAAATGGGCAAAATATTTGCATAGGCATTTTTCCAAAGAAGATATACAAAAGAACAATAAGCACATGAAAAGAGGTCCAACCTCATTAGCCATTGGGGAAATGCAAATCAAAACCACAATGAAATGCCACTCACACCCACTAGGATGGCTAATATTTAAGAAAATAAAGTCTTGTCCAGGTTGTGGAGCATAGAAATAGGAACCCTTGTACACTGATGGGAATCTAAAATGGTGCAGCTTCTGTGAAAATAGTTTGGCAGTTCCTCAGAAAGTTAAACATAGAACTACCATAATGACCCAGCAATTATACTTCTAGATATGTGCCCCCAAAGAATTGAAAACATACTCAGGCTGATACTTAGACGCCAATGTTCAGCAGCATTATTTACAATAGCGTTATGATAGAAGCAACACAAATGTCTTATCAATGGGTGAATGGGTAAAAAATATCTATTATTCAGCTGTAAAAAGGAATGGAGTTCTGATACATGCCATAACTTGGATGAACCTTGAAGATACCATGTGTGAAATAAGTCAGACAAAAAAGTGTGACTTCACTTATATGAAATACCAAAAATAAACAAATTCATAGCAGCTTGGAGTTTACTAGGGAATGGGGATTAGAGAGCAAAAAAGAAGAGTTAATACTTAATGGGTACAGAGTTTCTTTACCAGTGGTTCTCAAACTTGGGTGCAGATTAGAATCACCTATGGAAAATCAAACAATACTTTTACTTGGACCTCACCCTCAGATGTTTGATTTAATTTGTCTGGGATTTGGTCTGAGTCAGATGGGTAACCTAACTAGTCTCTATTCCAAACTGGCTCCCAAATAGCTCCTGGCTCTAAATTGAAGGGAAAATAAACCCTTCACTAGATTTTTTGCTGTATCTGGCTTTAGGTGAGCTAATGAATATATAGCTCAGTCATTTTTGGCTCCTTTCTCTTGTTCATATTATCACTTTGGGGTTTTTTGTTTTTGTTTTCATCACCCCAGTTAAAGCTCAGTAATGTTTTGCATGCCCAATAGTGCCACAATTTGCCATTGCACATCCACCCTTATATGATCTGCCCATGTAGTTTAAGTGGGGTTAACCTCACTTTCTGGTTCCAGGGGTGTGCACATCACCAAAGCCTTCCTTCAAAAGTGCACCATCCCCCCCAGCCTTAGCAGTTTAAGTTTGCACACATAACTAGCCAGGCCAATCAAAGCCAGTAAGCATCAGCCTTGCAGGAAGGCAGGCTCTTTTTCCACAAGGGTTGCTGAATTTATAGAGTTCAGACCGGACCTATTGGTGGCTAATGTCATCACACTTAAGGAGTGTTTGCTCTAGAATGAGAACAACATAGATGAAAGCAGAACCAAAGACTAAGAGAGGCAGGTTATGAATAAGATTTGAGTACCTAGATCCATCTATATCTGAAGTCATCCCTGGACCTTTCTGTTCCCTGAGGCAATCGATTTCTCTTTTTTACACATGATTAGCCTTAAAGGTGAATACAAGATGGTTGCCAAATAGATTATTAGTTCTACTCACCTGAGGATAAAAACTACCGGAGCTCAAGGGTAGAATGGCCTGGTTAAAACTCATGTCTTTAAGAAGACATATTTTTAAGGAAGGATAGAAAACAGCTATGACCTACAACCAACTTTTCATCTTCTTTCAATTCCTTACAAAAGTTTCTCACTATATAAATCTCATGGACCGTAGCTTTAACATCCTTTAAAGGACAAATGTAACATAGTCTGTGCTAATTTGCCATAAGGATCTGAATTTCCATAATAAAAATAAGAAACTTGTAATTAAGATACCAATTTTTGGAATTTTTACTTGATTTTAAAGTACTTATAGTGTTAAAAATTGTTTGATCGATTACCTGAAACATCCTGTAATCCTGTTTCTTAACCAGAACTCAGTCCTAGGTCAAATGATTGGAAAATTTTAACAGCTGAGTAGGAATGAACTAATATGTCAGGCATTTAAAGTTGCCTCAAGTTTGGTGATTTGTAACACATTGCTAGAAAGGTTATATTTGAAAATCAACAGCTCCTGTTTTTTCCTCTTGCCCTTTCCCTGTTGCCCATCGAAGACTACAATATTAATGGGTAAAATGTGAGTCCTTGGTTATCATCACAGTAAAGAGCGCTCAGTCTAGCTCAACATTTTCTAAATGCAATTTCCAATCATCATTGTGCCCCCAAAACTCAAAAGCATAAAGACATTCTGATAGTTAATAGTAGTTTAGAAAGCTGGATATTATTAAGTATTATTAAGTATTAAGTATTTAGGATAGGGATATTTAGATTTTCATCATTTTTGATGTTCTAGTATATTGATGCTTTTATTTAATTTTTTAGAAGGTATCAGGAACTGAACCAAGGACCTCATCCATGCAAAGCAGGCACTCAACAACTGAGCTTCAAGTACCCATTCCCCATACTGATACCTTTTCAACCCTTTTTTTTCAGTTTTGGAATCAGGTAAAACAATGTACAGATTATGTTCAGCGTGAATTTCATAGGTTACATATTTCTGAGGTTTCTGTTCCAAAACCTCCTCTTAGGGTTATCACTGATTTTCTGTAAACAGCTCTAAACTTTAGATAAATTCTGAGAAATATTTCATTTGAGAAACCTTTTCTGTTAGGCAAAAGTTTCGTAAAAATAAAGGAGAACTAAGAAAAACAAACTGTTTTTATCCGTTTTTATTTCTTTGCTGTTAACTTTTGTGCTTCAGAACATAAAATAATTGATTCTATACTGTTAACTAATAATTGAGACCAACCTAATAACAAAAATACCACTTCACACTTATTGAGCCTAACTCTTAGCAATAGAGATAATAAAACTTTGCTAGGTATTATCTCATTTCATCTCACACCTGCCCTACTAAACTATGACTTTTGTAATTGTCATTTTACAGATGTTGAAACTGAGGCTCAAAGAGTTTAGAAAACTTGCCTAAGGTCACACAGCTAATAAATGAAAAAGAACTGAGTAAAAATGCTGACAATTACACTAATATTCTTTTCTCCATTCCTTATACATATATAATTCTTACTATTCAGAATTGAAGTATTGTATTCTGATAATTTGGGTGTTGTTACAGTTTGGATATTTGAGGTATGTCCTCTAATTAAACTTTTTAATCTACATCCATCCCCACCACTCAGCGACCTCCAAAAAAATAGACAGAAAATTGTTGCCAAGCAGATTTTCAAACTTCCTTCTACTTCCTTTCTGAGGAGAAATGTTGAAGAATGATGTGGACACCTGATAAGTGGCATAGACCCCTTTTAATTGTGTAATTAGCACATGACTGAATCATACTTTTGTGCGAACTTTCAAAAATTCATCTCTTTGGTATGATGCCCATCTTGCCAGAAGAGGGCGATATTTTACTACAAACTTTCAGTGAAATGCTCACACTACTTTGGAGAAGATAAAGATTTAGAACAGGAGTTTCCTAAGATAAAGTAAATTATTACATGGGAAAGAGCAAAATTTCCTCTTTCTTAAATACCTCATTTTTATATGAGTTGTCCTTTCAGCTAGAAATCAAATATTCTATTAGAGTACAGATTGTGTGGGCTTTTCCATAGACAGTCCATATTTCAGTTTTAAGTTTTGTAATAAAGAGGAAACATGGGCTTTGGAGTGAGACGAACAGGAATTTAATTCCTTTCTCTACTACCTTCTAACTTTGTGACTTCAGACAAGTTCCTTGACTTCTGGAGGTCTCAGTTTCTTTGGGTATAAAATCTTGGTAGTGATGGCTTCACTTTAAAGATATTGTGAGAATTAAATGCATCAGGTTAAGAGCCTAATATAGGCACTCAGGAACTGGCAACTTCTTATTCAATAGCTATAGAGTTGCCAGGTAAAATATACAACACCCAGTTAAATTGGAATTTCAGATAAACAAGGTAATTTGTGTGTGTGTGTGTCATGCAATATCTGTATATAAGCATGTCCCAAATGTTGTTTGAGACATATAGATTCTAAAAACTGGTTTGGCTTTTGCCTAAAATTCACATTTAAATGGGATGGCCTATATTTTCATTTGCTAAATTTGTCAATCCTAAACAGAAAACTTGCGGACAAAGGAGAAAAAAATAATACAAAACGGCTAGACTTTGGTTCAAGAATTTTAGAATTCTCTTAGTAAAGGGCTTATCATTTCTAGTGTCTAGGAAAATTAATTTGACAAACGCTAAAATTTTGAGTAAATAGCCAATCTGAGTAAAGTTATGGGAACTTTTCCTAGTAGAGTCTTGGACATTTCCATTCCCCATTGCATTAAACACCATGCTCAGCACATTCAAGGAATTCGGTGAATAAATAAAAGATCTTTTAAAAAAGAAGAAGAAGGAATAGTTAAGGAAGTGGAAACCCAGTGATAAATCTAGTATTACCAACTAATCTATGCGTTTCTGTCTTCTCTTTTCTTTCATCTCCCGGTTCCCAACAAAATAAGGCAGTCTCTTTCTTTCTTCTTTGAGTAAAGAAAGTGAGTTTGACCAAGTTCAGAATAGGGTTTGGGGACTGAAGGAAAGGAAAAGAAATAATAGGACATGTTTTGTCTGTTTTCTCTTCAGTGGGTATTAAGTCTGCCACAGAATGGATGATAAGGGCCTCAGGGCCTCAGGAAGTACAGGACGGATAGCCTGGGCCCCACACAGATGGTGTTCATAGGTGCCAAAGCAGGTGCAGAGTTGAGCTTGTTCTGGTAGCCAATAGTGAACTCTCAGAGACAAGGACAGTAGCCACACAGAAGCTTTCACTGTCCTCTCCACTCCCTGACCAGCTTCACTTCCTTAGGGAAATCCTCACCACGTTAAACCCTCCCTCCTTCCCTCCCTTCCTTCCTTAGAAAGGCACTCTGGGTTTTCTGTAATGCAAAATGGACAAATTAGAAGCTACTTTACCTAAAATCTCTAGATATAGGCATCAGTATTTCTAGTATCATTTAGCAATTGCTGGAGGGCTTTGAAAATCTCTTGAAGACAAGCAGTTGAGGAATTTTCCACTAAGAATTTATCAAGATTAGGGCTTGAAAAGTTAAATGTAATTTCTCTACCTTTTAGGCACTATCTATTGGAAGGTGAACAGATTTAGACTGCATTTCTCTGTGTGATTAACATCAAGTGCCCTGTGTTGGTTGAAAAGGTTCATTAGCTAAAGGAGAACTTAAAAGGCAGATGGACAACTTCAATTTAGATAATTGTTGGATGTGATGGATGCTCTTCAAATGGGTCTGCATGGGGCGGGGCAGGGAGGAACACTGTCTTCTAAGCCTCAGAAAGGCTCTCAGAATGCACAGGCAGCAAATATGTGAGTGGAGGAAGCCAGAACTATGAGATCAGAAATACATCCCGAGTTTCTCCTGTGGCTCCATCCCTTTCTAGCTGGATGACTTTAGGCAAAATCACTCAGCTACTTTGAGGTCAGTTTCATTATCTGTAAAAGTGACAACGACCACACCTAACTTTCATGTTGTTTTAAGGGCCCACTGAGATATCTGAGTGTGCCTCGTAAATGCTCTGTACAAAGGTTGGGATGACCATTATTATTAGAGTGATCATTACTAATAAACAAGGTTTAAGAGGATTGAAAATGAACAAGACAGTCTAGTTTTGTAAGTCCTAAATACAATTTTGAGGGCCTCTTTAAGGAAAAGAATACAAAATTATAAATAGAAAATGAAGTACCTTGCCTTGGAAAAGTCACTGTTGGCTTCATGGTTTCCATGAGAAACAAAATAATATGGTGGTCAAGAGCAGAGACTCAGGGCTCACACTACCAGGGTTCAAATACTTGCTTAGCTGTACAACCTTAGGCAAGTTACTAAACCAATCTGGGTCTCAGTTTTTCATCTGTAAAAAGAGTTTTTGTGAAAACTAAAGGACTTGAAATATGTACCAGTGCTGACAAATAGTAAGAAATGTATGTTTTTAGCACCTTCCAAGGATCTTTTCACCTGGAAGAATAAAACATAGTGCAAACATTACTTAAGACAAAGTGTAGTGAGTGCTATAAGACAGTACAAACAGTGAGTATTGGGGATCAAAGGAAAGAGAAATCATATCTACTTGGGAAAGTCAGGAAAAGCTTCACAAAGGAAGAACAATGGAAGTTTCAAAAGGCAGTGCATTCCAGACAGAGGAAATAGCCCAAGCAGAGCCTTGAAGATGAGACTCAGTTAGGCATAATTGGGGCCACCCATATTTGAAGACTAGAAGGGAAGGGTGAGATAAACCTGGAATGGTAGTTTGGGGCCATGGTCTTAGCTGCCTTGGATGCTCTGGTGAGGAGTTTGCAGGCAGTAGGGGAGGGCATGGAAGAATTTTAAGCAGGACAGAATCAGGATTAGCGCATGTGGGCTTTAACGATATTAACATGACAGCATTAGGGAGAAAGGATGGAGTGGACCCAAAGCCATCTAATTATCCTGGCAGGAAGTCATGAAGATGACAGGGGTCCCTCTACATTAGGGGTTCTTAACCTTTTTTGTTCCACAGACCCTTTTTCTAGTCAGGTATAAAATATGGACCCCTTACTAAGTCCACATTATACTGTGTATTATTTAATAAATATATCACACTGGCACCAACACGTCCCCACAAAAATAGTCTTTTTGAATTTTCCGTTGAAGCTCACAGACCACCTAAAATCGTTCTGTGGACCCCTGGTTAAGACCCCCTGTTCTTAACCAGTCAATTTAACCCAGTCAAATTGGAATATGCCACCAAAACACTGGAAAGGGCAGTCATTTATTTTAAGTCCAGAGCAGGAGCAGTCGTTTTGTCATTCCCTCATTTGCTGAGATTTCCCCATACATATTGGTTGCTGAGTTGAGTTTCCTACCCCATTCCATCAATATGAAAGGGGAGGGGGTTTAGCCTATGAGAAAATGGAATTCTCACCTATCATAGTGTAGTGCCTTGCAAAGAGCCAAGAGGGGCTTCTCCAGTGTGGAATTTTTCCCCATTCCCTCTCATTAGGATGATATTTTGCAAAACTCCTTTTGCTGCCACATTTTGATTATATTTCATTTGAGGAGTAATATGCTTTGGTACAGCACCTTGGCATTTTTAGGTTCCTCCTCGCCTGGCAGGGCTGCTGAGTACAGCATACTATATGTGATGACCCTGCCAGCTGGACAGTGTCTCATTGCAGAAGATAACATTTGGGGGGCTGCTCACAAGCATTTCTTCTCTTCTGGGAACAGTTGTTCCAGTGGCATCAAACTCACTCCATCCCTTCTTCTTAATGCAGCCATGTTCATTTCCTTCAAACCCACATGCTCTAATCCTGACTCTGCCCTCCTCAGTTATTCTATGTCTTGCCTCCCTGGCCTCAGTTGGTCCAAGAGTGGGCATCTGACTTCAGCCAAGCCCGTCATCATCCTTCCCTAGGATGTTTAAAACTGAAACTAAGAAAGAGAATCAGCCTCCCGTGGGTGGTAGGAATGACAGGATTTGAAGATTGTGAGCTCACGTCAGCCAGGCTCCCACCACCTGGTGGAAGACGGTCTGCATTGGAGCGAAAGAGAAGTGGAGTTCTGGTGGAGTTTAAATCCCTTTTCCGATTTCCCCCAAAGACCAGCTCCATCCACATTCTTCTCCAGGTTAAGTGTCCTTTCAGTAATTTCCCTTATCTTTCCCCTGAGCTATTTCACGTTAGATTTCCATCACTTTTGCCCAAAGGGTCCTGATTATTATTCCCATGCTCCCTGCCTGCATTCATCAATCAAAGCTTACTCGACCTGTTTCCCTTCCTTTCATTGTCCTAGAGATTGATCAAATAACCTCATCATTGCTACTGTATATTTATACTCCTTCCAAAGAACAATTCTTTAATCCTTAATAAACACAACAAGCATTTATATACCTCTTTTCAAATTTCAAAATGGTTTTCCAATCAGTATTTCACTTGATACATAAAAATGCAGAAGACAGGGCAGATATACTCTTCCTCATTTAACCAAATAGAATAGTTAGGGCCAGATAAACTAATTGACTTGCCCAAGTTCCCCCAGTTATTTTTTACCAGAATCTGAATTTTAACCCATATCTTTTGATTCCAAATCCTGTGTACTTTTTTCCAACATCTTCTTGCCTTAAGGAATGATCTAATGCTTAGACTTCTGGATATTGATGAAGCCGTGAGAAAGATGGTTGTGATCAAGGGTCCTTAGAACTGCCTGGGCAGGCTCTGTCTATTCAGGAAAGTCCTGTTGCATATATTTGCCTGATGGGACCAAGAGAAATGACATAGGGACAGGTGTAGGATGAGGAAGCAAGGTGCTTAGGGTGAAAAATTTAAGGAGGCACTTATTTTCAGGGCCGTGCCATGCTTGTACAGACCCTGAAACATTATTGATGTTATAGATGCAAAATTCACTCTCCAGTGTATGTGAGATGCCACCTAAAATAAGACACTACTTTCAGTGCTGAGACGTATGCTGGGTAGAAGAAGCTGGTGACCAGGAACAGACCCTGGTAGTCAACTCTTTCATGACTAGCATCCTCACATCATTGCCCTAACATTTTTGCTCAGTACCTGCCTACATAATTGATTCATTTAGCTAACCATGATCGCAAGAAACATACTTTCTTACTCACCCTGACACTCAAATATCCTAAAAAGCAGACTCTTATGTGAAGGAAAATTACAATCATGTTCTGCTAGAAACCTAGTAGAAGCTGAACAAATACTTAAAACTAATGTTTTTAAACCTACAGTAGATCCTAGATAATTTATTTCAAGTTGGATTTCTGTCACTTTTGAACAGAGTCCCAATTACTATACCTATGTACCTAGCATGCTTTCATCAATCAAAACTTACTTGTCCTACTTCCCTTCCTTTCAGTGCCCTAAAGGTTTATCACATCAGGAAATTGAAACTGATAGAGCTTGAGTGACTTTCTTAAGGTCATACAGCTGTTAGTGACAAAACCTAGATTGGAATCCAGGTTTACTGATGCATAGACTAGTGCTCATTCCACTATACCATGAGGCCTACATTGAGTATTGGATTGACAGAGTTATTGTCTAAGCTATGAGAAACTTTACATACTAATCATCTCATATATGCACAGTACTTTTAACTTTTATGAGTGCTTTTGCCTCCTTTACTTCATTTCCAACTCATGAAAATTTTGTGAGTAATTAAACCTAAAATAAAGAAAAGAAAACCGAGGCTGAGGAAGTGACTTAACAGAGGAAACAAACTGACATAATGGCATAGTTGTTACTTTCCTCCATCAATGTTTACACTTTTCCCCACAAAACCATGTGATAAAGCATACCTAGAATTATTTTTGTTTAATAATCTCCTGCCCTGTATTATTTATTGCTGCATAACAAGTTGCCCCAAAACTTAGAAGCTTAAAACAACAAATGCTTATTACCTCATGGTTTCTGAGAGTCAGGAATCCAGGTGCCACGTAGCTAGGTGCCTTTGGCTGAAGATCTCTCATGAGTTTGCTGTCAAGGTGCCAGCTAGAGCTGTGGTCTCATCTGAAGTCTCAGCTGAGAAAAGACCACTTCCAAGCACACTCACGTGGGTGATGACAGGATTCAGTTCCTTGCTGACTGTAGGCCGAAGACCTTCCCAGATGGCCTTTCCACAAGATAGCTCACAACATGGCAGCTGACATCCCTCAGCTTGAGAGAACAAGACAGGGAAGCCTAAGGCAGAAACCACGGTGTTTTCTGTAAACTATTCTTGGAAGCGATGTCCCATTATTTTTACCATGTTGTATCGTTAGAAGTAAGGCAATAGGTCAGCCCACACTCAAAGGGAGATTACACAAGAGTGTGACTATCAGGAGCCTGAGATCATTAGAGGCACTTTAGGGCTTCCTATCACATGCTCCAAATTAAAATTATACCTTCAGGATGCCCGAGGTGAAATAATTCCAGAATTAAATTGATTATCCTTCAGTCTTTAAAGAAAAAAAAAATTTTGTAAGCAGAAAGGATTATTCATCCAAAAAGCACAGCTGGCAGCTTGTTTGATATTTTGAAGCCATCGTGCAAGTGGACATGCATCCCAAAGGGATAGATCTGTAATTCTGCCATCCATCTCACCCTCTCCTCAGAGCATGCTAATTTCATAGTTTGAGGATTTTTTCCATCTGAACTGAAAGTCTTGCCTTCCAGACAGCACAAGTGAATGACACTGCCTGCATGTCAGAAATTGCTACTGACATTTCAATTTTGCTTATTTTTTTTTCTTTCTTTGATAGTATTATGGAGAAAATTTACATTTGAATAAAAAGCAAATAGTGCATGTCAGAGTAAGCATCAGGGAATGTCAAATTGTTTTTTTCCAATTACAACTCTATTTCAAATAGGGTAATGCAATTAAAGGATAATTACTAGAAGCACAAAGCCAAGGTTACGATCAGAAATGGTTACCCTTTCACTTTAAGTCCTGTCTTGCTAAATAAAATATTCCTGAGGGGCAAGTTACTGTTTGAAAATAGAATACACTCATCCAGGAACAACCAAACACTTGGCAGTGTTGACCAAAACACATATTTGTGCATAAAGGCAAGTGTTTATAGAGATGAAAAGACACTAAAGGTGAGCTGCTTTTTCCTAGGCTTTATCACTCTGATTAATAATGTGATAAATTAGCTGTAGGATGTGATATTAATTAACAGTATATTAGTTGCATTTTATTGCCAATAACATAACAAGCTCTGAAATAGTAGTCCGAATAAATGCTGACTTGGGTTTCCTGCAAACTGAGCTGTAGTTTGATTTCTCATTTGTCCAAGTGAAGAATCAGCAACTGGGTAAAACCAATTACCTCAAAACAACCAAGCCCTCGGCAGCAACTTAGTTCATCTGAGCTTTGCCCAAATGTTATTACTTTCAAATTAGAACCTGGTTGGAGATGGGGTACGAAGAATTTCTACTGCTGAAAATAATTCAATATGGCAGTCCAGTTGTGTAACAGTTTGCACGGCCAAATAGAAAGCAAAATCCACTCCCACCTCCAAGACATCACAAATTCATGGCTGTCCACTTTTAGAAGGCAAGTCTAGAGGTTCAGAAGTCAGTTACAGCCTCCCTGACACCTCAAGTAAAAATGCTATAGGACATTTTCCAGGTCATAGTGTTCATTTTTGAAGCAAAGTCCTGGGTTTGAGGGTGGGAAGTTTTAGGGTAAAGGAGGCAAGGCCAAGGATAGAAAAGAATAAGGAGGCATAGATAATGGGAGTTATCTTACCTTACTATGTAGCAAGAAACTCTACAGCACAAGAGTTCATGGAATAAAGACTGAGATTTTATTTTAAATAGTTTAATTCATTTGTTTTTTTTTATTACCTGTATCCCCCCTCTAAAATGTAAGCTCCAGGAGTTCACAGAGGATATATCTTGTTTTATACACTGCAGACCTATTCCTAGCACATAGTAGGCACAGAAACAGTTGAACCAAGGAATTAATTCATTCACTGAACTTACTTTTACCAAATGCCTATTGTCTACATACAAAGGATCCTAAGGTGATGGTAATCACCACAGTTACTGTCAAAGGGGTTTGACTATGTACCCTAAATGAACTAAATTCTTTAATTAAATCTCACAACAACCCTGAGAAGCATGTGTTTCTATTATCCTTCTCTCACAAATGAGGACATAGAGGCTCAGAGAGGCTGACTTGAATCATATGGCATAGCTAGAAAGAGTAAGGCCATGAATTCAGAGGAATTTGTCTACCTCTAATTTCCAGCATTGTTCAATTCAAAGATGAGGAAGACAAAACCAGCCTCCTTGAGAACCTCATAGTCTCATGGTTTGGCTTTGAAGCTCACTGTCTTAGAGATTCCTCTTGGACATGTGAGGCCAGTGGAAGAATTTAGCAATGGATCCTGAAGGACTGGAGGAAGAACATTTGCCATTTCTGGGAACTTCAGAAATGTCCTCCCTCAAGGCAGGACCTGATGTTCCCTGCTGTTTTTGCCTTTGGGTAGGGTCAGGTTCTGCTGGAAGGGTTTGCCACAAAGACCTGTATTTTCATTCCTCTGGTCCCAGGTCTCATATACAAGCCCAGCAGCTATCAGGGACCCTATTTACTTTCGATAAATCTAACAAATGAACAATAAATAAGTGATGAGTCTTTTGCCTCAGAGAATCCAGCAAGGGCAGGCCCCAGCCAGGTGCATGGGAAGTCAGACTACTTTCCAGTATCAGAACTGAATCCCTAGCAGCCACCAGCCCACTCCACAGTCAGTCCAGCCCACAGAGTTTCTGTGTCTCTTCCTGGTCACAAAACAATTCCTCTATCTGGTCCTCTGGAAGAAAAGAAAGTTCCTCATCCTATTAATTCCATGAATTAAAAAAAAAAAAAAAAAAAAGATTATAAAAGGTCTCCCTCAGTTACAATGCTGTACATGTCCTTTGACCAGAAAGAGTTAGAGAAAAACTCCAGGATTGATCTGAGGGACGCAGAGCCCAGGTTCCATTAAAGTATATTAATGCCAAGGTCTGTGCAATTAGTAAAGAGTCAATTCCCATTACTAGTTAACACTATTGAATATCTGCTTTCTTTAATAAAAAGCCATGTCCAGTACAAAGAGAATAAATCAATAGGTTGGCTGCATTTAGATCTATTCTGCCTTCTTCTAAAATGCACAGAGAAACTCCCTGTCAGAGCTCCACTGTCTGTCTGCCAAGCTCAGTCTGTGAGCTGGCAGCCAGCCCTGACTTCTTTGCCTGGAGTCTTTCATTAACACTCTCTTGCCTTAGCTCTCATATCTCTAATCAGGAAAGTTGTGCCTAAAAATCCTCTATTTGAGCTTAATCTAGATAGAACTGCCTCTGATTTGGACTTATTCAGAAAGCAAACTACAAAGCTGCTATGGACACACTTCTAAATCCCAGCCTTTGTCAGGCATCAGTCCTCCATCAGAATGTGAGAGTGTGAGGTGGACACAACCTCCTGCAGGGGGCCAAAGAATCCCTAGAGCGTGAAAGAGTTTGCTCCTCCAGACATAACCTTTGCATTATTTTAAAGCTGGTTGACCCTATTCATTGCAGATTTTGGAGCCAACTGGAATATTCCAGATTCTCAGTTGTGACAATATACAAAGAAGGATATACCTGTCCCTTAAGGTTAACAAGCCTCTCTAGTTCCTAGCACCACAGGCTGAGGGAAGGCACATTCATCTCCCTGTCATGGAGGCTGCTTCTCCATGGCTAAGCCGGACTATTCATCTTCTTCAATGTGGACCACTAGAAGAGAAAAGCTGTATAGACACTACTCGCATTATAATGCTTGGTTTATTTCAGACAAGAAAAATACTTTTAATGCACTGTATCTTATGTACTTGGTGAATATATTCACCAAATTGTATTTCCATTAAAGCGAATTAATTTTCCACAAATCATTTCATTTTATTTACCAGAATGTGTGATCGTCTATTAAAAAGGGGGACTGATATAATTTTGTTTTAGTTCAGATTTACTATGCAGAATCTTTTGATCTTTTTTTACCCTTTGGCCTTTATTTTTATCCCTTGTCCCTTATTCACTAGTTCAATAGTTCTGTACCCTCTCTCCTTCCCCCAAAATGTCATTTTGGAGGGATCGGTAGGCTTGGTGGTTGTTCTAGTTTGCTAAAGGCTGCCAACGCAATATACCAGAGATGGGTTGGCTTTTACAATGGAGATTTGTTAGTTTAAAAACTTAGTCTCAAGGCTGAGAGAAAGGTCCAACTCAAGCCTTCAACAGGGAATTCTTTTTCTCCCCAAAGACCTTCTGTCAGTGATTCTGGAATCCTCTCTCATATAACAAGCCACATGGAGGCATTTTCTGGGATTCTCCCACCTCCTGCAGACTCCAATGTCCACAGATTCCAGCCTCATGGCTTTCTCCTGCTTCTGTGTTTTGTTGAGTTCAGCTTCTGGCTTCCAGGGCCTTCTCTCTCAGCTTCTGGGGGTTTCTGTCTCTGTGGTTGCCTCTGTCTCTGTATTCATCTATTTATAATGGACTCCAGCAAGAGGTTTAGGACCCACTCTGGGTCACACCTTGCTGAAATAATCTAATCAGAAAGTCCCACCTATAGTGGATTCACACCCACAGGAATGGACCCGTTTCAATAACATGATTTTCTGGGGTACATTGAGCCTCATCACAGTGGTGATATTGGTTTGGGTCATACTTGAATTTTACTCCATTCAGGATTTGGCACATTAGTAGATTGTTGTGGGTTTTTCAATCAGTTCAAGTTTGATATTCGTTTGCCCCAAAGGATAAACCTATCTAATGAAATGAGAGCTGGGAGAAGCCATATCTGTTTATTCCTGTTGCTGGACTCCTTCCTGTCCCTTACAACAGCCCCATCCCCTGGTTCTGAGGTCTGGTTTGCAATTGCAGATAATCACAAATGAGGCCCAACGCTGTGAAACTATCATATGATTCTCAGTAAAACTGTAGATGTTTCCTGAAGCCATCAAAATGACCCACTCTGGTCAGAGAATTCAGGGAAGGAACTTTCTGTGCCACTTCTCAGAGCAGCCTGTGAGGTGGCAATAACCGAAGCAAATGGTGGAAATTTATACCATCCTAACACAAGGGTGGGTGTGCTCAGCATTATGCTTACACAGCTAGTTTTTCTTCACATTCAAAGTTATAGATTTTGAAAAGGCAGTTTCTTTAGGTGACAAGGAAAGATAAAAGTCATCAGACAGACTGGCAGAATGTGCTCCCAATAGCTTGAATGCCTCTGCTAAAGGGACATTCACTAATGAATGAGGCAACTAGATGAAGGGCCTTCGGGTCTCTGTCAAACCTAGCTGATGACTGAATTCCCTTTTGAGGATGGGGCCCATAGAGCAATGAGTTGGCATTGTCAAGAAATTAATCCAAGATGAAGTGTGGCAGTGAAAGTTGGGAAGTGAATAAATACAGGTCCCAGTAATCTGCCTGCATGACATTTATACAGGAAAAAGAAAACTACCTTTCAAGGGGCTGGCAGCTGTCTTTGGTCCTTTAACAAACCCCGCCATGATAACCCTAAAATGAATAGTAGAAACCTGAAGGGGAGGGAACTACTTTGCTTAAACAAACCACCAAGAGATATTTTAAAACCTCAAATTACACAGAATCACCTCAAATGCTATAAACCTTCTAAAATACCAAGCAGTCAATCCTTCTTACATTCAGGACAAGGATGAGTGCTTTGCCCCAAGTTGTAAGTGCTCCTGAGAACCAAACTTTTCAGGTAAGTCAAGTTTTTCCTAGCCAGAGCTAGTAGGAGAGTTGCTCCATAAAATGAGAACAGAATGCACTGTAACCTTTGAGTGCAAGTGAATGTTGAGATTTTTATCTGAAATGAATTCTGATTAATATCAACTTGGACTAAAAGAGAAGAAAGAATTCAAGCATGTGTTTATACTTGTTGGCATGCATAAAGGTAGCCACACAAGTCTGAGTCATAATACTGGAGGAAAAGACTATTGAGGAATGTATAACACTGACGGTCTCACCAAGAAAGTAGCCATTCCAAATCCACCAAGAGACAGGGGCATTTGTTTCAATGAATTTTCCAGCCATAAGAACAAGCTATTGTTTTGGGCCCTCAGCCCTCCCCATACCACTTTGTTCTTTTTAGTTATTGCCTCCACTTTTCAATCCAACACTTAATTTTCCATTCATTATTAAAGAAAAGGAAAAGGACATATCTTCCATGGATTCTTTGAAAGTCTCATTACTTGTGCAGAGAAAGGAAAGAGGGTGGAGTTTCATATTTGGAGGGTAAATACTGCATCTGTGGACAGTGGACATCACATGCAAGCAGGATTAAGCCCATCTCAACCAGGGAGGTGAGGCCAAATCCCTTTAATCAGGCCTCCTTATTGAACCTGAACCTTTACCTTCATCAGAGTTAGGTCTCACAGTGGATGTAAGGGAGAACTCCCAAATAGCAAGATTTGGAGCTGGGCTGGATAAGCCCTACAAGCAGGTTTTTTCTTTTGTTTGTTTATATTTGTTTATTATTATTATTTTTATCCCCCACCCCCACCTGTGTGACTTTTTGCATGCTGTCTGCTTTCTGTGTCCATTCGCTGTACATTCTTCTGTGTCTATATTAATTTATTTAATTTCTCCTCCCCCCGTCCATTCACTGCGGGCTCTTCTGTGTTCTTGCTTGTCTCCCTTCTTTTCGTTGCATCACCTTGCTGAGTCAGCTCTCCGCGGCATCTGCGGGCCGGGCGGCGCTTGTGGGCCCAGTGGTGCTCCGCAGCATTCCAGCGAGCCTGCCTTCACAAGGAGGCCCCGGGACACGAACTGAGGCCTCCCCTATGGTAGATGGCAGCTCATCTGATTGAGCCACAGCTGCTTCCCTGGTTTTTTCCCTTCTCTAGTCTCACCTTGAAGTCTACATCCTCTGTGCAGACACTTTTACGTTTCCATATTCAATGACTTCTCATCAAAAATTATTTAAAAGTATATAAAATGATTACATTTAGTGTCTTCCTCTCTTACTCAGAATAAAAGCAAAGGCCCTACATTGAAGGCCCTCATTATCAGGTCACCTGTGTACCATCCCGCCACTGTCTATTCCCTCTTCAACCGCTTCTACCTCTACTGCCTCCCTAGTTCTCTCTCTTCCAGGCATGCTAGCCTACTTGTCAGTCCTTGAATAGTTTGGGCATGTTTCTGTCAGGGCCTTTGTGCTTGCTATTCCCTCTCTTTGGATTGCTCCTACAAGTTATCCATGTGGTAAAATCAAGGCTTGACTGGAATGTCACTTTCTCAGTGGAGACTTCCTCAGCTACTGTCTCTAAAATTTTAGCCTCTCCCACCTCCCAAAGTATTTCTATTCCCTAACATACCACAGAGTTTACTTTTCAAATCTTATTTATTGTCGGTCTCCCCCACTAGAATGCAGGCTGTAGAAGGGTCGTGCTTTATTCATGACGATATTCCCAGTGCCTGGAACAATGCTTGGAATAAGTAGGGCATCAGAAAACATTTATTTACTGAATGAATGAATGCCAATACTTTACTGAAGTAGAAACCCATCTCTTTCATTCCTATGTGGAGGCCAGGCCTTTTCAGTGGAAACTAGAAACATTAGCACCCTGGACTCCACTGCTAATGGCTACCAGCTCTTACCACGTGCTAAGCATTGTGCACAGCACCTTGCATAGATTATTTAATCTTCACAACTAACCCCCGAGCTGGGTGTGATCATTGCTAGTTTACAATGAATAAATGATGATCTGAAGAGATGAAGTCACCTGACCACAATGGCAAAACTAGCACATGGTGGAGCTTGAATACAACCTGAAGTTTAGCTAACATAGTAGGTCTTAACCAGGTGTGATTTCCCCCCCTCAGGGACATTTGGCAATGTCTGAAGACATTGTTACAACTGGGAGCTTGCTACTGGCATCTAGTGTGTAGAGATCAGGGATGCTACCAAACATCCTACAATGAACAGGACAACGCTCCACAATGAAAAATTATCTGGCCTAAAAGGTCAATTGTGCTGAAGTTGAGAAAACCTGGTCCGACTCCATTAACTGTTCTTAGTCATTTTGCAGTTTTGCTCAGTTAGTTGCTAGTGCTTACTAACTACATCAACCCTTTTATAAAACAATATGACAATATCTTTCTAGAGTGTTGAATTCTTTCATACTTTTTGACCTTGCAGTCCTACTTCAGTAAATCTGGGCTAAAGTGAAAACAAGTATACCTCAGAGATATTGTGAGATCAGTTCCAGATCACCACAATAAAGTATCACAGTGAAGTGAGTCACATGAATTTTTTGATTTCCTAGTGCATGTAAAAGCTATGTTTACACTATACTGTTGTCTAGTAAATGGACAATAGCATTATGTCTAAAAAAATAATGTACATACCTTACTTAAAATATGACACAGAGACAAGAAGTAAGGACATACTGTTAGAAAATGGCGCTAATAGACTTGCTCAGCACAGAGATTCCAAAAACCCTCAATTTGTAAAAATGCACACAGTATCAGTGAAGTGCAATAAAGTGAAGCATGATAAAATTAAATATGCCTGGGAAAATGCCCCCAAATATTTATCATGACATTAATTCTAAAGGCAAAAACATTGAAAATCACCTAATATCTGGTAATAAAGGAATCATTAAGTAAACTCTGGAATATCCACTTGTTGGAACATTAAGCAGTCATTAAAATGATATTTATTAAGAGTTTATAATGACATGAGAAAATGTTTACATAGAAATGATAACTTTTAAAATCTAGGTTTCAACATTACATTTTACAGCAGTATGACTAAAAAAATCTGGTGAAACTATGCATAGGAAAAAAGGTGAATGAAGCAGAAATACACAAAAATATCTATAGTGTTGTAGGACTATAGCTGGTTTATTTATTTAGTTATTTTTTAGTACTTTCAATAGTTCTATAATATGTTCATTTTATTATGGAGGAAAAAAAGTCATTTAAAAATCAGATTTTTTTTCTTTTTTGGAAAACATTTGTAAAAATATCTGACACCATTAGATCCAAGAATTCCTACCCTTAGAATCAGGACTGGTGTCAATGCAGTTGCTGTTTTAAGTCCAAAGATACACATGACATGTGGAGTGGGTCATGGTTAACTTGCTTGATATGTCAGGACATCTATTATGGGTTGAATTGTGTCCCCTAAAAGATATGCTGAGGTCCTAAAGCCCAGTACCTCAGAATGTGATCTTATTTGGAAATAGGGTCTCTATAGATGGAATTAGTTGAGGCGAGGTCATACTGGCATGGGATGATCCTTTAATCCAATATGACCGTTCTCCTTGTAAGAATGAGAGAAGAGGTGCTGATAGATAGGAAGGGGAGAATCCCACGTGAAGAGAAGACAGCCATGTAAAGATGGAGGCAGAACCTGGACTCAAGGCTGCCTGGGGCCACCAGAACCTATGGGGGAGACATGGAACAGAGTTTCCCCTACAGTTTTCAGAGAGATCCTTGCTCTGCCAGCACCTTTATTTCAGACTTTCAACCTCCCGAACTGTGAGACAATAAATGTCTGGTGTTTTCAGCCACCCAGTTGGTGGTATTTTGTTATGATGGCCCTCGGAAGCCAAGACAAATCCAAAAATGAGAGGCCATGAGTCTAGTTACTAAGTGTGAACTCTGGGCACAAGGCTCCATAGCCATTGGTGTGCCCTTGATGAGTGCGTAACTCCTCTGGGACTTCTCTGACTCTTAATTGGATGTTTAAAACTACTACAAAATACCATTTAATGCCTGGCAGGCTGCAGGTTCTTTGGAAACTGATTGGAACCACCAATTTGTGGAAACCTGTACCAAAACCAACTTGGACCTTTGTCTTCATCCTTTACCCCAATTCCCAGATACCTATACTCTCAACAAAACTTGAGGTTTAGCCAGAAAAGTAGGACGCCACCCATAAAAGCCTCATTGAAGATGCTCTCTTTGGACTATATTAAACCTGCCTTGACCCTATGAACTACAGGGGTAGAGCTTGGCTTTCTAGTCAACCTTGGGCTGCAGACTGGAATGAGTCAGCAGCATAGACAAAGCATCCTCACTCGCTCAGGCACTATTTGGGAAATGAAAGAATGAAGAACTCGGTTATTTAATTAACCCTAGGAGTCTCTGGAATGTAAACATTTTCTTTGTAAAGCCCTGAGACCTCTCTTGTTTCTGTCTCTCCTTCTGTTCTCTCGGCTCCTGACCCCCCTGTAATACATTGTTAGATGACTTGTTTGCACAGAGGGACAGGATTTTTCCCCCCAAATTCTTGAGGCATTGGAAATTCTCTCCCTTATCAATTTTCCACTGACTGGCCCTCTATTCCCTAATGGTGCTCAATTGTTACACAGCGCAGATACTGGCTCAGAAACAAAAGGAAAGCAAGAAGATAGAGCTACACACAGCCGGCCTCCCTGTCTATTCCCAGTGTGTTGCACTGACAATGCTGTGTGGAAGGGAAATTGTTCCATCAGCTACTGTGTTAGATTCATGACCCCACCACAACCTTGAATTGGCCTTTAGTTGTCGCTGATGGGAACTGAAGAACAGCGCCTGTCGACATGATTGCTACTCTCCAATGAATCAGAACATACAGGGCGAGGAGCAGCACATTAAACTAGCAACAGAAATATATCACTGTACTTTTATATAGATGTATTGCTTTTGCCCAGGCTTATAAATGATTGGGCCAGCCACTTATTATTTTTTTTCAAGGACTATAAATTAAAAATAAGCTAAGGGTTTTAAAATTATGTTCTTTTAAAAAATATCAAGGTAGCTATTTTAAGGCAACAGTCAAATATTTAGAGATCATCTGATATGGATATTTCAGCCACTGTCATTGGGAAGGAATTCGGCCCTTGCCAGCAGCTCTCACACACATAGGCACTGATTATACTTAACACATAGGCACTGATTATAATGGGTCTGTTCTAAAAGTGTTTTTTAAATATTATTTCTTCCCTATCTCCTTATCAAAAAATATATATGGTGCACAGATTTAAAGTGTGATTTAAATAAACAGCAGGCATACCCTCCAACTTAGGAGAAGTTGCTGTAAGAGTCATGGTGTTCAAAGGAAGCCAAGGGTAGAAATCAATGGTTCTTA